>NC_139344.1:341546887-341719094 GCF_055883805.1 Amblyomma maculatum
GGGGGATGATGTAACCTTTCGATGAATAGCAAAGGGATACTTTTAATGTTTGTCTTGCGGACATTAATTAGCAAAATTATAGAAAGCCTCTAGACAGATGATCTGCGGATATATTGACCTTTCGCAATATTGCATTATGAGAAAGGAAACTGCGTTCATAAACAAATTCCGATTAAAAAACAATCTTCCTGTCCAGAATTTCTGGACATGCCTTCTACATTTTAAAGGAGCGGCACTGAGAACTACATCTACTTTTAGTTTAAATAAAACTACGATTTCATGCCTCGTTATTAATGTCATTATTTTCCAAGTGTTAGTTTTAACTTGCAAGCTGTAAGCTGTCCCTCGATAGCGCTCACATATCACTCAGGAACGTATGCAGTCCGATAAATTTCATCCACAACCCCATCCGCACCACCAGTACGAATAAATTTTGCATTGTTTTTGTTTTTGTTTCTCGCTGAAAAGCTAAACATGCTACCACAAACTTTTATGCCAGACATTAATTTCGTTCGCACAGATAACCAGTTAGAACACTTAAGACCCAAGCAGAATAACGGCAACTACAACAAATGGTACGCATTGGTGTTGCTGTTTTTTTTTCTTTGTCATCATTCTTAGTTCTTGATTATTCTTTTGTATCCGCAAGGATCTCCACCGATGTACTCACTTTGTTTATTCTACGGACCTCTTACATAATTATTCTGAGGATTTCTCAGGTTCTTTACAAGAAACGCAATAAAAACCATAGAAAAACAATAAAGCAGTTATGATTTCTGGCTATACTAATATTTGTCGAGCAGCTGATGACACATGAACTGATGAGAAACTAGCATCTTGATTTTTGATTGAAAAACATTTATTGTCAGCAATGAGCGATTTGTGGGCGCTACACTTAGATGGCCTCAAATCCGTTGCTCTCGGCGACCTTTCGCGCTTCACTGGACTCAAAATTGTGACGTCTTTGCCGAAAAGGACGGATTGTCACGCACCGTTTTCTAATGAATAACGATGTAGTGTGGACTCCGGGATCCGTGCCCAAAAATTTGTGTCGACGGGCGCAATTTGCTTCCGAAATCAGCCGGTGACGATGGCACATGCATTTCCTTTGATTTGTTTTATTCATTTTTTTTTTGCTTGCGGAAACTCTACTTTCAATCAATGGATCATTTTTGTCATGATGCACGCCATACCTGTCAATACAAATCAACGTCATCAACGACTATGGCCTAAGCAAGAAAAAGAATGCGCTTGGACATCAGCGTTCGTGTCGCTGTGGGCTCATTTTAACGCAGACATCGAATTGGCACACCAGTGAGGCCTGCGGCGTTTGCGAAAAGGCGTCACGCATTGTGATTCGTCAGTACGTGACGCAAAATTGAGAACTGAGTTCGTGAAATTGTGATTATTTTGTATATAAATAACTATGCTTTACAGTTGATTTTATGAACGTCAGAGATGCTAATTAATTCAACGGTCATTTCTACTTTAGCATGTAAAGACGTTGGCTAAGTCGTGTAGGTTATCGAAAAAGCTCTTTTAAATTCTTTTAGCCTGAATATATATATATATATATATATATATATATATATATATATATATATATATATACATATATAGGAACTAAAACTACATCTCAATTCAGTATTTAGAGTGTTCGAAAAACTTCAACAATAATGAGTTTGTAATAGTTTAGCGCACGCAACCTTAGTTGCTTGTGCAAGGCGACAAGTCACAACGGCCAAAGGCATATATACATTTCAAAAAACGAGTTCTTTTTTCTTTTTAAGCTGCGCTCAGTCTCCCTATCTTCTGAGCAAAGAAATATATATAAATCACTCAAATATGGTTTGTGCAGCTGCGTACACCACACAAAATGCAAATGCGTTTAAGGACTTGCCTTACTTTTTTTTTTCAAACGTTGAAAGGAATGTCATGCTCATTCAGGGCGACTGCATATGCGAGGTTTACCTTTTCCTCTTTATCACACGCCGTGCATACAGAACAACCGCAAATATGCCGGCCTTTTTTTATTAGTTTTTTACATTTTGAGATCTTTAATGTAAAACGTGCAGGAAACGCGTCATTTCGGTCTGTGCAGCTGGACTGTACAGCAAGGCGGACAATTATGTCCATTATTGAGGCCTAACGATTAGAATAAAATTACAATCGACTAAAATTTACTAACGATTTTTTTTTTTTTTTACTTTTGATTCAAGGGTCAATATTATACTGCGAAATTGAAGTCCGTCAACATCGAAGGTGAGCCAAAGTTTTTAAGTTTTTTCGTATTTTCGTAACGCCAAAAATGAACATTTGAAATCTCTTGAGTGGGCCGTCTCTTCACTTATAAATTGTTTATAAAATGGCTTCGCTGCGCGCGGTATTTTCTCTCAGGAGTCATATTAATTTTTTTTCGACGTCATCAAACACGCAAACGGCGTCTGTATTTGAGGTGCATGAGGAATGCGAGCGTTGCATACACAACCTGCACCTATACCATGGTCGGCAGGTAGAGAAGTGGAATCCCCACCCCGCTTGTAAGGAAGAAGAACAAGTGACTGCTACGGGAATAAACGTGTAGAATTAGACTTTCAATCCCCTCTGCATGACAAGACAAATACGCTTCTTTACATCCACCTTTACTGCACACTTAATCTTTTTTGTACTTCACATTTTGCATGCTTCTACTTTCTTTCTCCCTTAAGGCGGGGGTCCCACTCCGGCAGCGCGAATGGGCCATTTTAGGCAATGTTTGCGTGAGCATTCTGCGCGTTGTTCTTTTTCGAACATCACAATGTAGGCATCATTCGAAAGCTTAATATACTCTCTGTCAAATGATGTGCGCTGCTTTAGTGTGTCAACGTTATCAACTGCATGAGAGGTGGTTTTGCAGATGACAAATTCGCTAGCGTCGTTGATATACCCTACTTCGGATTAGTTCGCTGAAGAAACTGCTGCACTTAGAACAGTTTCCTTTGGCCTACACATAGAATGGGTACTTATATTATGAAACCTGAAGCGTAATTAGTTTTAATTTATTCAGTCTTTGATCGGCAGCCTTTTAAACATGGTAAAGTTTGGCTATTTTGGGCACGAATATCTGCGCTTTATCAACGTGCACAGCAGTAAAATTTTTACCACTTCGGGCGCACATTATAATAGTTGAGTGTACGAAGTTTCATCGAAATTTATTCGCTAGTTCGTTTTTAATTACCTTTCCAATTTGAAGATTTCCGTAATACTGCCTCACATCGCATAGCTTGACCAGAAAAACCGCTCATTCTACAGCCTAGGAATCATGCATGGCGAAACTAGAATAGTCGTTATTTGTGAACCCTGATCGCAAATTGCGCTTTATACAATTAGCACGATTACACTGAGCCTTCAAATATAATCAATTTTTCGTACACGACATTCAATGGAGAAGGCCGTCATACTCAACAACGTGAGCCTTGTTTGAGTTGGCTTTTTTTTAATATTGTATTACTGTAAAATAAAGTTAAAATAAGAAGCACAAACCATGGTGATAATTAGTATTTGCACCTGTATTCGGTCATTAAAGGTTTTTCACTGCTAGCGCCATCTAGGTAAAAGCAGCAAAAGTGTGAGTTCATTCAATTGCCAGGAGAGGCGCGCGTGACTATACTCCTTCAAAGTACTGAAGCTAGTCAAGAAACCTAGAAGTCAGCTTCTCTGCAGTGCAAAAACCCCTTCACCATGGCCGCCAAACCTGTTTTGGGGGCACAAAACAGGTGCAGTGCAGGAGACGTCTATTGTGGTAATAATGGCCACGTACATTTCCTGCACCCCTCTTCTTCCTGTCGCAATTATGGGATTAAGAACCCCTCCGTTTGTGAGTGCCATTCATAACACCTCCCCTGCCCCTACCTCCTCCAGGCTCTCAATAGTGAAGGAATTCTGCTCAACACGTTCGCGCATGACATCAGGCTGGACATAGAAGTATTCTGCGCTGCACCCAACTTCTGCCCTCAAAACAGGTTTGGCTGCCATGGTGAAGGGGTTTTGCTCTGCTGACTTCTAGGTTTCAGGAACCCACCTATACTACTTTTGTGCTGTGAAGTGTCTTGCTTGTTGCTATTCGCATTGCTGTTTGTGAGGCGAGTGTCACACTTTTCAAAAATTCATTGCCTGTCGAAACAACTTCTTTCTGCAGCAGATCCGGTTTCAAACATCCCATAGAGGAAGAATTTCGACAACTCTCTCACCTGATGCAGAGGCTACTATTCATGATATAGAGGAAAGCAGGGAGTGTCAGTGGAGTGAAAGGAATGAATGGATACCTGGAGGCACCACTCGATTGAGAACGTGGTGCGAGACACCGCTGGTTCCTAGCACAAGGAGACGCATCTACTCAAAGTGGAAACACAAACAGTTCATTAGGGAAGGACCACAGAGTGAAAGCTTTTTTTAGGTGACAAGACATGACACGCACACTACGTGCGTGCACATGTTTTGCGCGCATACACTGTGGTTTATGCGGGGGCTATTCGCTCGCACGAAGAGCCTGCACATGGTCACCGCATCACCCTTTGCACCCCTGCATTGTGTGCGAACAGTGGACGCTCGCCTGCAGTGCTAAGCCGCTAACCTTCACGCCCAATCGCTGAGGGGCTTTGCGCTATTTTGTGCTTTTCTGAATATGCTTCTGGCCCTGTACTTTTCCCTCACGCATTCGTATTTCGCCAGGCGCTTCAGGCTCGGATAGCAAGTGACACGGCTAGCAAAATCCAAACAGAATGCGCAGAATCTTCCGGTAAATTTACATGTATCGGGCTTGCTTTTCGGCTGGCGACAAAAGTGCAAATTTATCAAAATTAAGACATGCCTTGACAGATTGCAGGTTGCTTGGACGAGGTTCTTCATCCGTGCGCGCAGCTGGTCCAGTGGTATTTCTCGCAAAATGTAGACATTATGTGTTTGACAGCGAGTGCTACGGATATCGCCACGTTATGCTGCATGGTGTGCTGGCAAAATGCTCGCACATGACATCACGATACGCCAGCTGGCATACCACGCGTATGATCCACCGTTTAGATGCTATGTGCGTCATGCGACTCTCAAATATTGGTCGAAAAAGGAATAGGACAGTAGACCAAAATAAATAGTTTCGGCCGGCGGTATCGACTGGTTGTCTCCTTCACATCTCCGTTGGTGCGTGCTCTGTTCCCTAGAGCTTTCAGTGGCACACGTGTGCTTAGGTGCAGCTGTCCTCTCGGAAAGCACCGTTTTGAATGTAGCTTCGCAGCCGCTACAAGAAATACAACTGCAAAAGGACGACGTTGCATACGGAGTACAGATGAAAAAAAAAAAAAGAAACGAAGGAATTCGACGCTGCTGAACCGAATGTCGAGCGTTAGCTGAAATGAGAATGTACACTGTTTTGGTTCAGTGCTTTTCATGCTTATAAACATTACAAATATGTGCTCATAGATAATCAAAAACCAGACGTCATCACCGATAATCACCGTAATGAAACGTAACAGCCGTTGTACGTCTGTCTAATTGTATTTGGTCACTTACGAAGCGTGTATGGACATCTTCGCAAAGGTGGGACAGTTCACCACACTACGCTGCGTGGAAAGAGAGAAGTTTCGACTGCAGACAGCGTAACATAAACAAAGTGACAGCGAGAGGGCAGCTGGGCGCATTTCACTGTGACAAGAGAAAAGTGCTTGCCTACATGTAAACCGAATTACCGGATTCCTTCGGCGCACACGCAGTGGCATTAGTGGGGCCAAGTAGGGCTAATGCGCGTGCACAGCCGGCACTCTCTACTTCTCTGTGCGTCTACGCTATGCTCAAAATAGTAAGCCTCGAAGCCGTGGATTCATGTTTCAAGGCCAGGGGTCTGTTTTAATATTATTATTATTATTGTTATTATTATTATTATTATTATTATTATTATTATTATTATTATTATTATTTATTATTATTATTATTATTATTATTATTATTATTATTATTATTATTATTATTATTATTATTATTATTATTATTATTATTATTATTATTATTATTATTATTATTATTATTATTATGCAATGCACCGTAAACGCTTTCGCGGACATTTAGTGCATGTGGTGGGTTGACGGAATGAAGCGCGTGTCTGTATCGGGCGGTGGTGCAGAACAGAGTACTGATATCCATCGCGGCACACGCACATCGCCACTGTTTTTAGACTGCCGCAATGAAAAAAATCGAACGTATTTATTAGCACAATGACAGCCTCCCTTTACAAGCGCACATGGTCATCCCCGATTAGTCATCGCAGTGAAATTCCAAGCTTTTTGGGTGTTTCTTGCACCTCATTCCGGTTTTGTACCGGAAAAAAAAAGTAAATAAACGTCGCGTTTAGTTTTGACATAGGACATCGTTTTCTTCACACCTTCGAACACGTCAGTTAGTTTTAGTAAAGTAAGTAGAGGAGGCTCAGAATTTTTGCCTCCGAATGGCTGAATATCGATTGACACCACCGAAATGAAATATGCGATGATGTGTGGAGCGGAAATCACATGACAGTTTGATTTGGCGCGCAGTTTTGACGTCGAGGTCACCAGCGGCATTTTTCTTTTTTTACTGAAAGCATTTCCGATAACAAACATGCAAAGCAGTAAAAGAAAATAAAACGAAAGACTAACGCTAGTTGTAATCCTTACTGCTTAGCATCAAGGAGCCACGTGGTCTTACTCAAAAAGATTCAGAAATATAAGCATAGTAGCACAGCTAGCAGTGCGAAAGCAATTCCAAGCAAACACGCAGAAGACACGCGGCAATATCTACCAAGGCAGCAGTTGTTGCTTCCCTCAGGAGATAGGAGCCTGAGTCTTGCACGAAGGTGCATTCACGAACTGGGCTGAACCTGTTCAATCCGTTTCGAAATGATTTTTGATAACAATACCAAGTCAATTCGATGTAGACAGCTGTATGTCGAGACCTTGCGGTGAAACCCACAGTTGACCGCGCCGAGTTATCGCTATAGCTTCGTTCCCACGTGTAGCGAACATCACCCATTTTTGCTGTGCACAGATAACAAATGGCGACCACGCCTTGCAGACAACTTTTTTTTTTTTTTAGTGATAGGAAAACAAATTTCCACTCCTTTGCAATGATAAAATCGGAAATAAATGGGAGGGAATGGAAACATAATGTCCAAAAAACAAAATGACTTGAAACAGCATCGCCGCAGAAGAAACTGCATAAATATTCGCAGCATCTGCCATTTTCTTGATTTAGAGAAATTGCTTCAAGGGTCTATCAACTTGCATCTTGAGCATTCGCGAGCATACTTCAGCCGACTGATTGGAAAGTCATTCTAAGGAGTTCTTGTGTGGACAAAAAAAGGAGGATAAGGGTTAGGTGCAACAAGGGGCCCTGAACCAGCTCTGCCATTGTTCAACTCTAATCCTGCTGAAACGCTGCATGGCATAGTGAAACAACAAAACATTGGGGTGAGGTCAACGAATTGCCACCATGATTTATCTCATGATAGAGGAAGAGAGAAGGACAGGGACTGGTCATTTTGGGCAAGGGCTAAAAATATACAGGCACGAGGGACAGGCAAAGCGCTTTGTCCCATGTCTCTCGACCATCCCTGCCTCTTTTTTGCGCTTTGTCAAAATGAGCAAACTCCACCAACTAGCCCAAGAAACAGCATTGCAGAGAGACAGTGTGCCTAAAGCTCATAGCCGCTTTTTGTAAGCCTACAAAAGCTAGTAAATTCAGACTAGATTGACCAAAATTGACCAAAATAATCTGGGCATGCACTGGGAAAATGTTTTGTATAACATGAAAATGAATACATTCCGATGCCTGTGCTGCTTAGCATTCGTCAAGTTTTTTCTCTCAGTGTGGCTATTGAAGAAAGTATAAAGGCATACCACTTCCCCAAGGTACATCCAAAATTGCGTCATGTTGGGGGTAGAAGTGGCGTGGGGTGAAGGGAACTACTGGAATACATAAGCCCCGACTCCAAACACACATGCGTCATGCACTGCCGCGCTAACGTCGTCGCACGCGTCAGCCAAAGCCGGTCTGCGCATGCGTGCATCGCGAGCTCTGATGCTGTGATCTGTCCCTGCCAGATATCTGGCGCGTGCTACACGCGTCAAAAACTAGCGAGGGGTTGGGACCGCGCGGCTGTCCCCTACTCCGTTCTTCTCGTCCTGAAGTCCACTTAGCTCCCCCTGCTTCTTTTCTTCACAGAATAGTTTTCTTCACGGTTTTCAAATTTTCTCAGTCCGCGCGAGAGGGTGAGCGAGCCAGCACCACGAACATGCAGGTGCATTCCCCTTTTGCGACGCCTGCCGTGACGGCGGCGTTGACGTCGCGGCGCATGGAAAGTGCTTTGGAGTACCCGCTTTATTTATGGCAGTTACGAGGGTTTACCTACAGAAGGAATGTGAGGATTGACAGCCATGTTTGTCAGTTCTTCGATTTTCCGTACTGTTTCCTCGGGCTGTTTTTCTTTTTTCCATCAATGATGAAACAAACCCTTCACACATTCGTGGGGACAATGTTTGCAAACGGTGTAGGTTCGCCAGTACTTGTCTAAATGGGGCGATCCCCCCCCCCCCCCCCCCCCCCCCCCCTTCTTCATTGGAACCGCAGACGAACCAAAAAGGGCATCTTATTGTACGATCCCCAGACATGTCAAAAGAATTCCGGGGCTGGCAAATTTCAAATTATGAAATCATTGTCAAGAAACACATGTGCTAGTTGCAAAGCGGCGCATATTTAGATAACTGCTCGTGATGTCGCTCTTTTCTGGTCGTCTTATTGCTCAGAATATGTTTATTTATTTATTTTATTTACATTACCCCTCAGGGAGGCATTACATATATTTTGAATATATTTCAGAAATATGTTGCACTCACGCTCTCGAGTGCTGCTAGTATGGCAGTCCGCTTTCTCAACGCACCTTATAGCTAAAAATGTCGCAACAAGAGCGCAGACTGACTTGAAACTAGAGCTCGCGGCAGTTATTGTAGCTGGAGTACCATTACCAATGTACGCTTACTACCAGCGCTGGTGCATTCGCCTTCAGCCCACCTGCTCATGTTGCTGTATATAGCACAAGGAGCTCAATCTAAAACATCAATCTATTCGTTGTGTCGTCTTCTGACCTTGTGCTCCCGTCCACGTTCCGCGCTGTCACCTCAAGATGCATAAGCAACACGCCCAAGCTGCTATTCTAAATAAAAACAAAAAATGGAGGAGGGGGAGGGGCGGTTAGCTTACCGTCAACACTATATAGCCTCGTGTGTTTCAATGGAAATGCCTCCACCCCCCCCCCCCCCCCACCCCCACCAGGGAAAAAAGAAAGCGGTCAGCGCGTTATGAAAAGGAAAGTACGCACACCCACATATATCAGCGCGCGCGTTTTTTTTTTCTACTTTTATTACAACAGAAAAATTACCGACGATTACGTTACTTCCTAATGCGAAATTTGAGCATATCTCATTGGCTGTTCCAGCTTTTCGATAGATTGAGGCAAAGACAACTTTTTTATTTTATTTTTCACACGTATTTCTTCAAGAAACACTCCACTAACAGTTCTTGACTGTCATGAAGGAAGCTTTGTGGATCAGGAGTTCGCGTAATGCAGCGTATGGACCTGTAGGAGCGTTGCGCAGCGAAGAGATAGCAGCGACTGACTGATGCCGCTGACGCCGCTAGCGAGTCAAGTCAACGTGGCTCTGCGTTTCGGCTTAGGATGTATGCACCGCGATCCACTTACACCGGAAAACACCGTCGCCGCCACAAAGGAAAAAGGTAGGGGGGGGGGGGGGGACACGCAGCGGCGAATGGTGGCAGGAGCGTGCGCTGCCCTGGCTGCGGAGCTGGTTACGAGGGACAACGCAGACGGCGACGCGAAACGCAGGAACGGGCGCCAAAGAGCTGGGCTCCAAAAAAAAAAAAAAAGAAAGCTGTTCAGCACGCCAAATGGCCACATCAGGGCAGCGCGAGGAAGTACATGTCCGGACAAATTCTAGGGGCAGTAAGTAACCGAAGGGCGTCTTGCATTATTCTTTTGTTGCACATAAGACCACAGAAACGAATTCTTTCACTCCAAAGAATGCCTCAGTGGCAGCCAGTTATGCATTTTACCGTGGTTAGCACGAGTGATTGCCGTTCTATTCGTGTTATGAAAGCAGGTGATGCTGGTAGTGAATAAATAAATAAGTAAATAAATATATAGAAGGTACACTGGATTCGCAATGCAGCAAAGACGTACATCTAACCAATGAAGAGTACAGAGGAGATTCAAAGGGGAAGGGTCGAGAAGGAGCGGTCTAACGCGCTTGCGAAACTAACCCGCTTCTACTGGCGACGTTGCCTCAAAACTGTCTGCTACCCTCCCCTCTCCAATTCATTTCCCCCAAAATTTAGCCTGAATGCATTGCGGCAGCTGCGTGGTGCTCACCCTTTTGGTAGGTATTTCACACCTATTTCGCAATGCCGACTGTCCTCTCTAAGGTAAAATGAAATTGGCCATCGCCCTTTTCTCAGCTCATTAGGTTACCAACGTCAGTTTCTATGGTTAGAAAAGCCCGAACTAAAAAAAAAAGAAAAAAGAAAATGATTACTGTTGATTGAAACCGACTTTATTGCAATTTTATTATGTGCAATAACGTTTGATAAAAGTAGCTCTGCACCAGAGAGCTCGCAAGAATATCCTACTATAAATGCCATAACTTCAAAAGCGATAACAGCTCAAAAGATGGGTATCAAAGGAAAGACAATACAGGTGTCGATTTCAGCCAGAGTTCATGACGAAACCACCAAAGATGTATACTTCGTCTCACAAAATGTTTTTAGTACTGTGAAAGGCCTGGGCGCCATGGACCAAGAGCACTTGGACACTTGCGCGCGAGCGAGGCAAACGCGTTTCCCTTTTTGTTTTTGTACTTTGTAACTAATGTACAAAGCTCCCCCTGTAATTTCTTGTTATAGCTCCCCTCTGCACTTCCCCTCGCTTTCTTCTCCCCATCATTTTGCTTTCCCGCCGGCTGCAGCTTGGGCGCTTCAGATTTTAGATAGCAGTTGAAGGGGCCGGCAGCACTCTTTTCCTTCCTTTTGTTTGAATAACCACTATCCACACCACCTATAATAGGCAATTGTGCTCCCACTGTCGCCCTTGCCGATTCGAGGGGTGCGTCGGAGCACAATTACCTATTACAGTGCGCATTTGAATGGGCCAGGGAGCCCCTGCCTTTAGCAGTGGTGCAAATCTTTTATGAGTCAAAGTATAGTATACAAAGGCCACATAAATATCTTCCATCATATCGCACCTTTCCATTTTTGGTATACACTTGAGCTATCCTGAACATATATCGACTATGTATCATCAACTCGCTCAAGCTTCCACTCTGTCCAGAACAGTGAACAACAAAACGAGGTGGTACTTTTCATTTACGTTACGCACATTCGGTCATGGCCGAATCGAGCGGCGGCGGTCCGCGTCGCCGCTCAAGTTCAGCCGTGGTAAGGCAAGCTAGCACCCCGCAGTCCTGCTATCCGCAGTAGTCAAGCTAAGAACAGGTGAACGCTTCCCCCTGCGCACGGCTGGGAGAAGAATGGGGCTTTGAAAACCCACCCTCCAACAAAAGAAAGCTTCTCTACAAAGCAATGGTTGGGCCCCTCGGCCAACTGGGGGCAAGGCCGATAGGCACTTTCTCAGTCCTGAATCAGTGGCGTAGCCTGGTGGCAGAATTTGAACTAATTCCAAGATGGCCACCGTGGGACCCCCGCCTTAAGAGCAGAATCTGCCGTTTTTCGTTGACGCGCTCTGTGATGGCGCTGCTGTCCCATATAGGGCCTACCGCATGTGTGCGACGGTTTGTAGGCTGTTCGTTGAAAGTCCCGTTTTTATGAAGCCCACTCACAAGCACCGCAGAGAGCCACTCAACCGCGAAGAGAAATTTCCAAAGCAACCACTTCAACGAAAGACTGGCATCTGGCATATCACCGCTTCACTTCTCAGTTTACTTTCCGCCTCCAGAAAACGCCGGACGCGCCGGACAGTTTCTCCAGAACCGAGGCATCTAGTAGTGCTAACGCATCAAGGGCGATTCAAGAATTTACTTGTGTAAAACTTATAACTGCCGAGAACGCGCCGGACAGTTTCTCCAGAACCGAGGCATCTAGTAGTGCTAACGCATCGAGGGTGATTCAAGAATTTAACTTATAACTGCCGAGAACGATTCAGCAAACATGAGAATGACTGATTCGGAAAAAAATTAAAATGAATACGAATTGCTCAGCAAAAACGAAAATGACTAGAGTTATTCATCAGACCAAAGCGAATCTGCTCAGCAGTTTGCTTGATAAAGTTTATCATGGTGAGAATGAAATACGTTGCAAGGTGGGAATACCAGAAGTGTAAGAGACGCAATTGAAAGCAATGAAAGACCTAATTCTAGCGCGATGTCACCGTATAATGATAATTCAATATACATCTTATTTTAGATCTGGCGACCTTCTTAGATTTCAGAATATAGTTTTTGCACTTTGAGAATTTTCGACATCATTTAAAAATGCTTTTTTTTTTTTTTTTTCTGGTAGACACTTTGAGTATAAAGGTGGAATCTTTGCTCTTTTTATCTACTTTTTAACCTATTTTATTACATTTAAAGACATTTTGCAAAACAACACTTATAAAGATTTAAATTACTGTCTTCTACATGACTCGATCTACAATAAATATCATAAGTCAGTTTGTATTTTACGATTAAAAATAAACATTCACTGGTGTCAATTTCGCAGCACCTAAGAAAAACATAACGAAAGGATCTATTTTTTCGTAAAGCGTACAATTTGAGGTCCAGTTTTGTAACGTAACCGTTTCTACTCAAAAGATTTCAGGACTTTTCACGGTAGATAAGGGAAACAGAAATATAAACAACACTGCGCAAAGTAGTTTTGAGTATACTTGCATCCATATAGAAGGTAGCTAAAAATCTTAATAGCCATAGCTCTTGTCCTGAATTTTCTAAAGACAAGTTTTTAAAAACATTTTAAAAGCCTGACTTGAACTTAAGCATGTTAGTTGTGACAGTTTTGGATTGGCGACATCGCCTGGCGGGCACGATGCCATCCAGAAACTACATTGCTGAAATTTAAAATTACTCCAGTAATCTTAAATTCAATGGCGACTCGGCAGAGGACATGGACGGATCGTTCGAACCATCTTGCAACAAGAATGATAACGAGTCTGTTCGGTTCACTTCCAATGGCAGCTAAAGAAAAATTTGCAGCTAGATTTTAATTGACGTCATTGCGGTTCCTTCCCAGTAGACACCATGAGGCGTGCTTCGAATGCGGAAGCATAGCTCGTGTCACCTTGAGCGCTTAACCTTGTATAGGCCGCAGGCTTAGGAATCGAGTAACGGCTAAGGGTTACCAGCTAACAAGCACAGGAAGTTACATAAGTTTTTTTATCCCCTTATCCAACTATTTCCACAATGTAGTGGTATTGCGGAAAAGTGATGTTCTGCCCTACAACCATAATCGTAAACAACATTAGATAGCTGTCTACCATACAGGAACAGAACACGCTTAATTGTAATCGGATTATTTAGCGCTTAATAAGGGACAAATTTAAATCGTTTTCATCATCTTGGCGAACGCGTACATTTTTCAGACAGGCAGTCTGCTTGCTGAATAATTTGGAATAATCGAATAAGAGAACCGGATGAGCTTCCAAATTTACTAACTTATTACCAAATTCATCAGCATTAAATTTTTTTCAATTTGTTAATCCTGATTCATTGCCTATCATTGCAAAAATGCCCTTCTTTCTTAAAGAATGGTGGGCGTCTACATAAAATATACGTGCACGTCGGCCATTCTTAACGGCGCATTTGTATGTTTGACGGGGAAAGAGGCTGCCCGTACACACATGTACACGGTACAACAAAATGCGCTTGCAGCTCTGAAGCGAAGCGGTCGAATCCTGTTGCTGGGCGACAAGATCCTCATTTTATCGTCTTTTTGTGCGACCAACGTACGATGTTCCCACGATAATTTGCTCAACAAATGCATTATAGTACTTAGGTCGTGTTTGAGATGTATTCAACTTGCGACGCTCCCCCTACTGGTCCAGCTCCAGTGAGAAGCATTGTGGATGGCGCAACGACAGACCCGGGCGCTCAAAGGGAGAGAGGGAGCAGTCACAGCGAATCGTGACGTCATGAAATCTTGTCGCCTCGGAGAGAAGATGGAGGGAGAGGGGAATATTTGACGCTATGTCGGTCCAGTGTCGGTTATAAATTCAACCGATTCCGCAATCTGAAGCCTTTGCCTCTTTCCTTTTTCTCCTTTTGTTCGTGGTCGTTCGCTCTGTGTCCTCGTGGCTACATGCATGCTCGCATCTGTGTACATGTACGGACTGTACGCGCGAGACTGCCTCCGTAGTTCGTAGTTCGTTCCACTGTCCGCCGGAGAGGAGGCTGTCAGAAACAGGAAAATTGCGGACCGCGCTCGGTCGGCGACGGGGGCTATTGTGTCGCTCTGTCGCTGCTGTGTACTACTGAAAGGATGCAGATGAAGCGGGTGAGAGAGAGAGAGAGAGAAAGAAAGATTTGCGTCGTCATTCCGACGAGTCTCCATAAAAGCGCGAGACCATCTCTTTCCTTCAGCTCAAGGTTGACGCATACGCATACTATATATGCGCGGAGTCATGCGAAGGGGTGTGTTTCCTGCGCAGTGGTTCACGTGCTGTGTGGTGCTGACGCCTTTCGTCATATGTGTCCATCCTGTCTGAGTATTCTCTTTTACGTGGACAACTGCAAGCAGTGCCCTTTATTTCAAGGGCGGAAAGCGTATACAGTAATTCGTATTCAAGAACTCCCGCATGTTAGTGGTAACCAATTAAAATGTCGTGCCTGTAGTATATAGTTATTTACGGTACACCAGCCCACTGTAATCATGGACATTAAAATGAAGCACAAACGTTGCGACAGCTGCAGCATGGTTTTAGCACAACGTTAACGCATGCAGTAGCGCTATATGCTATAACAGAACTCTCTGCTGTTTGATAATCTGTTGTAGCTTGCTTGTTGCACTTCAATTCATCCTCATACAGTGCCTTGTATGTAGCGTTACTCAAAAAAAAAAAAAAGAAAAACCGTCTCTCTTGCTGTCGAGGGACGGCCTCCCTCGAGCTTGACGTTTTCCTATCCATCTGTCTCGTCGATAGTATCTTTCATCTCGTCAAAGTCAGCGCGAAATAATTGCAATTTCCTTCGTGGTCCTCGCGCACACGGGGATTATCGGGAGCAAAACGGAACTCTAATACCCACTCTCGCTACTCTCACTTTTGTCGAATGAATGCCACTGAGGGACGGGAGTAGTGTTGGGCGTCTTTGCGAACTGTCCTTTCGCGTCATTATCTCCGCATTACGCCCCCCTTATTCAACGTCCGTGACAGCACTGACCTTCCTTCCTATAGCGTCCTCGCAAACGTGAATATCGAGTTCAGAGTAGAGCTCTCCGCGATATTCACTTTCGCGGCTTACTTTGTTTTTCCAAGAGCACTGGTAAAAAGGTCGCCAGTCCAGAGCTCCCGATCAATTAGGCATGCATTCACGACAAGAACGCTCGAGTGATTTATATCTCGCAGTCTTCATGTACAGGGCTTGCGCAACGACGTGAAAACAGAAACAAAGCACGGAGGTCGCTGCAGTGTATCACAGGATTTCGGTCTCGGCATTTCTCGCCGCTCGTGAGAGACTGCCGCATTCTTTCTGGCCTTCTTTTTCACTACTCGTTTTTCTCTCTTCTCTCTTTTTTTTTTTCTTTCCTTCACTCCGCTCTTGGCGTCCGACGACGTGGAATGGACGCTCGCGCTCCGTACGTAGGCGGCGATTTTAATCTACGCTGCGTGAAGGATTCTACTCTCGCTGCCTCCGCGGAATAAGCAACAGTACAAACAAGCGAAAAGAGGCCGGAGGCCGCAGCGTCCAAGGTTACGTCGGCGTCGTTATTCTTTCTGTATCTTTATTTACATTTTACAATGTCTCGCACGGAGGGAGTATATAAGCTGTTGGGGGAAATCCCGCTGACTCAGATCGCGAATTTTAAGTATAGGGGGGCTATATGGTGTGCCCGGTCGGGCTTTAATTCGTCCCGGTCCAGTACTTTTCCCACCGTTTGAGTCGACATTCAGCCTCTGAGCATGAAACCACGGCTGATTTTCCCGCTCTTTGGAGAACACTGGAGGCGCTCTTCCTTCTCACCCAACCGGATGGTTTCCTTTCGCTCGGTGCGTCACTTCCGTTTTGTTTTATTACTATTGTTATGCCCATCGCTCATCACTCAGCTGGTTCGTGCTTCGATGGCGCGACGAACTTAGCGCTCGCACGGAATGCGTGTCACGGCACCTGCCGGAATTTCGACCGCTAGCAGCATGCAGGCACTATCATTAATGAGTTCTGTGATGGAAAAAAAGAAAGAAGAGCTGACGGGACATGTTCCTTTATTGTATATCTTCATTTTAGCAGCTATGGACTCGTCGGGGCTGCCTCTAAATGTCACCTACTCGCCGTTTATACCTTGACCTCCTTTGCTACGCGACTCGTTCACAGCATAGATAGAGACTCCACACCCTTGCTGGATATATTCCAGCCTTCTATATCCGCGCATTGCGTGTATGACTGCTAAAGGACTGGTTCGGTTCTGTGGGGTTTATTGCCCCAAAGTGATTCGATTCAGGCTATGAGAAATGGCGTAGTGGAGGGCCCCGGATAATTATAACCACCAGGGGTTTCTTAACGTGCACTGACATAGCAACACAGCACACGGCCTCTTGCGTTTCGCCTCCACGCGGCCGCCGCGGCCGGGATCGAACCTGGGTAGGAATGCTAGAAGAGAATACAATGTGCTGGCAACGGAGGATTTTGTCTGAGAATAGAATCGTCTAATATTTCCTGGAAATACCGAAACTTTTGCGTCTGTATATACCATTACATGGAGTGAACATTGCATAATACACTAAAGGACCAAGTCCTTTAAGTAATAACAGCGTTTCTTGAATATGGAAGATGTTCCTAGGCCTTCGCGAATACTGTAATGTCTGCTGGCTTGTTACGAGTTCCGCGTTCACTGTGTATCCCCGGTATTTTCAGTGTTGCGCGGTTCCTGGATGTCGCTTGACAGTAGTGCAGAAGCGCGGGAGTCGGATTTCCATGCTTCGCTAACGCGTAACAAAATTTTTTGAACTTGGATTTTTTTTTCCTAACTGCGAGTTTGGTGCTTGCTTGTGGTACCTGTAATCATGGTCTAACCTTCATATACACAAAGCACTGAAGAGTGTAGCCAGGCCATCACATAACAGTAATAGTACAAAGCAATCAAGGACGATCGTTCTTCGTGCTCTATATGGCCGCGTGCCATCTTTCGGGGAAACAAAGAACGTCACAAAGAGGCTATTGGTGGTGGCCGATAGAATTCGCCGCAATCTGTTGAAATGCAGCTCAGTATACTCGATTTCGGGATCTCTCGCAAATATATTTACTACAGCGACTAGAAGCTCAGCCATGCCCTTAAATCCGTGACCAGCGCATTTTTCAACGGCAGCCTGTTTAAGGACGCTTTCTTTTTTTTTTTTTTTTTGTTTGTCGCATTTCGAAAAATTTCGCTATAGTTAATCAACGTCCAATACATTTGCAGATCTCCCCTCGGCAGGCTTGTATGTGCTGTCAACGGTTTTTCTATAGTAAAAAAACGCTCCTCATCGTTTTTTCTATGGCAGTCTTAACTTCGAAGCGGAAGACTGGATCTTATATTGGTCGAACTTATGTAGGAGGATCCCCCAAGGTGGAGTGGAGTTGCAATAAAGGATTTATTACCTATTGATATGCACTCAAGCGTGGCCCTGCGGCTACAAAGGAGAATACTTTCCTTTGTAGCCGTATCACTGCGCTTGGATGGATGTCAATGAATAATTACTCCCTTATTACCATCTTATATTCCACACTACCTTCGTGCACAATCAAAATTGATGTCTAAGAAAGGTGAACTTCGTTCGTCAGAAGTTCTGTTCAGGCTGAGCGCTGGTTGACTATTCCTGCATCGCGCGCATTTTAAAGCGAATATTAGACAAAAAGGTCACGTGATCTGAGCATGTTCCTGCGAGGCCCGCTGAGGGGCAGAGTCTGTCATGTAAACACTACGCAACAATAGTTTCTCCAGCAGCGCGACACTCTTTCAGGTTCGACTCAGTGTCAAGCGTACTACGTCACAGCTATACTCCCCCAGCCGACCTTCGAGGGACGCGGGATAAAATCTCTCGCGCCCTCTGTGATCTCGAGGACACAAGGATAAGCAGCGTTACTTTCACCGCCGTCAGAGACCTCCGAAATTGCAAACAAACATTCACACGGGCAGTTCCGAAATCCGTAATCAATGTCATCTGCATCGCACAGCGACCAACGACGTGAAAGTATGGAAACCGATGCACAGCTGTAAAAGGCCCAGTCTTACCGATTTGCTTGTCTTGTTTTTATTTTTTTGCGTTTCGCGTTCAAGCTCGCCCGATAACTTCGCTAATCGTATTTCTCATTCTCATTCCGCGCACGGGGAGTGATATTTTTCCAGCGACTCTCCTCTAAAGTGGAACGGCCGCATCGTTGCACGGTCCTTGCGGCACATCCTCTCCACTATACTGCGACCTGTTTATTATATTGAGACACGCGTCTTTGTCCCGCACAGTTGAATTCCTTCGCTTCGTCAGTGCCTCTTTCGCGCGCCGTTGTGTGTGTGTGTACTTCTCGAAGTCGTGGTGCTAGTATACACACAGCAGCGCTGTCGGTTGTCGCCATGCGGCGTTGGTCGGTTGGCGTTCAGTGCGGTGACGGTTGTCTCACCAGTGCCCCTTCCATCGGGCCCGATGGCGGCTTGATGTTGCAGGTGCCGTCCCTGCAAGTGCCGCTGAACAAGTCGATGAAGAACCTCTCCTGTCCCGACCTGACCAAGATCGCGCGCCAGAATGGCTCCTCCCAGGAGGACCTGCAGAGGGCGCCCAGCCTGGGGGACTCCATCGGAGACACCATGTCCCTCCATTCGGATCAGGTACGTATCATTATTAGAGAGATTTAGCGCACTGTGATCCGCGATCCGCTACCGTGATCCGCCACCGCGCGTTCCGTTGCGCATGCCCAGATCACTTTGATGCCGATAGACGGCGCCACATACTCGATGTCGGCACATTGACCTGCCGCATCGGAACCAATTAGCTTGTGCGCCCCGCCCACGAGCGGTAGAGGGTCACGGTGGCGGATCGCGGATCACGGTATGCTAAATTTCTCTATTATACGCATACACCGCGCTCAGATATCTCCCGTGTACGCAGAGGTTGTTCACACGTCTGTGCTGTGCAGTAGCCGACTTCTTATTACCAGAAAAACGCCAAACTTCTCCATTTGTCTGCTTTATTATTTCTTTTGAGTCATATTGTGTAAATACCGCCATCTGTCACGTTATTTTGAATTAAGAGCGGTGCAGCAGAATGCATGGACAGCTACAGCTAAGCTAGTATAACCAACCTAACTAAATTTAAGAACGCACACTTGACTCAACGAGAAGCGACACACGGGTTAAGCGTGAATGACGAACTTAGACACTTAAACCGGTACACGACAACAGTGCCTCGCGTAGCGCCAGGGACTATAAATCACTCACCGTAAAGTCTCGTCTTCGTCGCAAGAAGGCATGTGTCTCTAAAGTATGGACATCTGGGCGAGTAGGTAACAGTTCATCGTGGGTGATACAGCCCGAAAACAGAGAAAAGTCTTAGGAAAAGGCCACACAGATGAGGTCTTCTTAGTACGGCCTTCGTTTGTGGTCGCGCTATATCACCACAATGATGACGTATACAAAGTAGAACGAGAGGAAGATGATGACTGCTCTGTGCGAGAAAGAACTGAACCAGGGTTGGGGGCAAGCCTCAGTTCGCAAGCCATGCCTACGTTTCGACAAGGAGACTTGTCTTCGCCTGGGCCGCGCGATCATCACTGGCAGGGTTTAAATGAGCTTTTGCTTCCGAAGAAGAAAAACGAAGGAGGGAGAAAGGGTAAAAGGAGCAAGGCAAGGAGGGAAAGAATGTTTCCTTGGTGTGTGTCACAAACAAAAAATGACGTTGTAATGCTTCAATCGCATAACGATCGATCTAATCTCGGTTAACGCAACCGCGTTTGCGGTTCTTTTGTAATTTCCGCGGTTGGCGACCTTTTGTCAACGTGGACATTTTCCGCGGAAACATGTATTGCGGAAATTTAGTTGCACGCACTTCAAGACGAGCAGCTGTAAAGGATACGGCTCGTCTTCTAGGTAATTCCAAAAGTCAGCATTCCGTACGCCATGTAAAAAGTAATGTTCAGCGTATAGCCTTGGCCTAGCTGCCTGTCGCCCGCGACCTTCGTTTTCTGTTTTCATCGATCGATCGGTCAATTAAAAGATACAGTAATCGATTGATGAATCAATCTATCGACTAGTCGGTGAACGAAAGAGGGGGGCATAAAGCCAGACTATCGCGCAATCAGTCAATGAAAAAAAGGCGCAATTGCCCACGCTTGTCACGATGTTGTGGCGCGGTGAAGCTCCCATCGCCTCGATATCAAAATGCTACGGTAACATCTTGATACAACGGCGATAAATGTGACATCACCGTGCCACAGTTACGACATACGTACACAGGAACAAGAAAAAAGTGCTCTCTACAGTGGCTGCTCAAGCGATCTCCGTAAAGCGGCGATAACAGTATGCGTCAATGTCTGGTTATTGCAGTGTACGGAAGACGAGCTGCAGTTTACCTTCAAGAACCAGAAGCACTTGAGTACGGACAGATACGGCGAAGACAGTGACTCCTCTGACTGCAGCCGCCTGGAGATGCCTGGTGAGTTTCGTCGCGTGCGCTCGCTGTTTGCCCTTCGAGATTACACACTGCGCGGTGTGTGTACCTTGTGGCAACATACGCTGGACAAAATGCTGCGTGTGAACGTGTAAATGTGACTGAGAGCCCATAGCCATGGATTACCTGCTCGTGAAAACAGCGTCAGTCTTTGAGTGGGAATCGAAAGACGCAGAGGAGCAATAAACTGCTGCATTCATTGTTCCTGAAAAAAAAAAAAAAAAATACAACAAAAAAATCCACCCGCAGCACTGCAAACTGGACTCAACTTTGATAGCATTCAAAGCGGAATTCGCGCATTGGCATATGACTCCATGTGCACGCGTATAAATATAAAGCTATACAGTTAGTGTGACAGGTCATGCGGCTCGTACAGAATACCGCAGAAGTCAAATTAATGTATCCTCCTCGTAATGGAGAGAAAATGTTCTGCTTGATTTTCTTCCCTTCCGAGTTAAAACTGTCCGCCAGCAACCCCCTTCAATACGAAATGTTTAAAAACCATTAGTTCTCAAGCGGCTTTCGGAGATCCGGAGGTCACGCGAAGAGATCCGCAAAC
This sequence comes from Amblyomma maculatum, assembly GCF_055883805.1. NCBI lineage: Eukaryota > Metazoa > Arthropoda > Arachnida > Ixodida > Ixodidae > Amblyomma > Amblyomma maculatum. The sequence continues at coordinate 341,568,379 of NC_139344.1, forward strand.
GAACCCAGGCAGTCACGTTACCTCCCGTTTTTTTTTTTTTTTTTTTTTTTTTTTTTTTTTTTTTTTTTTTTTACTTTCTTCAACGCTGTCAAGGTCTACCGCTGATCCTGACGTTCTTGCCCCGAAGGTGTGGTTCACCTTGTGCATTCTTACCTAACACAACAGCACCTAGCCTGCCGGTTCACCTTGCTCGAGTCGACCAGCCGCCGTGGGTTGCATGTCAACCCCGGCGCTGACAGCTTAAGTATGCGGCTCGGTGGCTGTTTTCACGGAATATATATACATATCGGTGTCGTTCATTATGGCATTCAGAGGTGACGCTGAAAGGACTCGGAGCCAACGATGCCGCGCAGAGTAGCCAGAACGGTCCGCCTGTTCCCGAAGGGCGAGAACTGTTGACGCTGACGTAACCTTTGCTTGGCGCAACGAGGGGGGATGGGAAGGAGGAGAGAGAGAGAGAGAGAGAGAGAGAGAGAGAGAGAGAGAGAGAGAGAGAGAGAGAGTAGTCGTAGATAAATTATGCGTATAATTACCACTCGGCCGCTAGTGTATTGGTAATGACGTGCGCTCGCGGCAGGAGCTAGTATTCCCTCGCTATTTAATTATTTCCCCTTTCTTTTTTTTCTGTATTTCATTCTTAGTGTATCTATATTTCTTTCTTTCTTAACTCCCTTCCACTCCTTTCCCTCTCAGTATCTTCCATTTTAGAGTGCTCGCTGTTATTAGCTGTTATTTCAGTTTTTCACCTGCATGGCGCAAAATTGAAAGGAAAATCCCTTTATTCACCTTTAGATGAGAGTATGCAGAGAAAGCGGAAATGGAAGAAGGTGGGGAGCTTGCCAAGTGGCTTGAGCAACGGTTAGCGATGGCTACAGCTGATTGGTTCGAAACACACCGCCGGTCAAGGATAGGCATAAGCGCCTCCGTGGGGCAGCTGTACCCGTCCTTTTTGGAGGTGAACTGTTGAAGAGGCTCTACAAATACTGCTGAGGCCTTTTGAGAGCAAACCCAGTTTCTAACGCTGAGCGAGCCCCCAGCAACGAATATGCGCGCCTTGCGGAGTAGCGCGTGCCCTGGAAGTGTGTTTATGCATAATGTGGCATCCACGCCCCTCGCTCTTTTTCCCTCACCTTGGCGCAGGGACTCCCCGAGACGTTGCACTGACGCCGCGCACTATGCTACGTCACAGCGACGTCACAGGATCGCGTGTGCCGTTCCAGGGTATATATGCACACAGTTGGATTCTTCTCGCCATTTAAACTGTCAGAGCGAAAAATTGGTATCGAGTAAAGGAAGTGCGCTGTAACCGCCACTTCTTGGTGCAAAAACTCAAACCGCGCCGTATGGTAAGGGATTAAAGGGAGAGTGAAAGAAGAAAAAGAGAAAGAGAGGCCGTAATGGAAAACTTCGGTATAACCTTGACCACCATTGAACGCGCACTGAAAGGCGCGTAGCATAAGGGCACTTTGACCATAAATTACGGCGTGATCGAAACGCGGGCGCTGAGGTCGAGATCTAAACCACGAACAACACCATTGCCATCGCAGCCTCTGAAACCGACGGAGAGAAAGGATTAATTTAAATGAAAAAAGAATTTCTTTAAGGCCACATGTATACCTGAAAGAGGTGCACGAGTACTGAAACATGCTAGAGGAAGCGAAGAAAGGATGCGTGAGCTTTCAGCTGAGGTAATCATTCGCCTCAAAGAGAGAGGGCAGAGAAATGGGGTTCTTGACAACCCAAAACGAAGTGAAGTAAACTGGGGTCAACAGCAGAAATACAAGTCATGCTTCCGAAACACTGACTGACTGAGGCGTCCCCTCAGCTCTTGTTCCCTTTGTTTTCTGTTGTCACGCCTCAAATTTAAAGGTCTTCGGGAAGACCAACCAGAGTACGCAGGCTCTTCAAAAGCCTTTTTTTATTATTATTAAGGCGTTGGCGCACAGTACCATCCTCCGTTTCCTCATCCTCCTCGGGATCTCTCTCTAGAGGAAAGACGGTACCCATGGATGGACCCAGCGCACACACATGCTGGGGCCTGTGGTCACTTATAATAGTGGACCACGCCGAGAAGGGGCTCGTCTTTAGAATGCAGCGAAAGCCTCCACATAACAGGACTGCGTATCTCCTTCGGAGACGCGTGGTCCGCGATTAATATACTTACAGTGGCCAGGAAAAGCTGTGTCGCGGCGGGACGCCATGCACTTACCGAACTGCAAGCGACGATTATCACACCTCTCTAGAACACACTTTCTGTCGCTTCAAAGATAAAGAAACGAAGTCTTCTCGATAAGCATTGCAAAAGGATAGATATTAAAGCAGAGGTTCCTCGCATGCGATGGTGGCTGCAGTTCTTGAGTGGCCTGATGTATCCCAATACAATGTCCACTTCTCAGAGATCGCACAGCTAAATGTGTACATATGCGCTGATATAGCCTCTCGAAAGAAGGTGCCGATGGCCGAACTCAGACGCGCCAGTGTCTTCTTGCTTGTGCTTACGTGATTGCGAGCAGTGTATACGTGTAGTTGTAAAACTGGTGAGGTCCGTTCTAGCTGTACGTCTGTATACAGCTAGAACCTGTGTTGGTTTGGGACTCGGTGTTATCCCCTCTGTATGTCCTGAGTAAGATTGTCGGTGAGGACCTCCCACGTTCTCCTGTCCTACATACGTACAAAAGGATATTTCGTCTTTAAACCAGCGAAGTGTCCTTTCTGTCGCAGTTTGTGATGCATTTGGTGTTCGTGAAACTGCATATATAGAGTGCCACACAAAATGGTCAACAGCCGCGGTAGTAGTTTTCGGTTGAGCCATGATGCTTTCGTTAGTGCTATGTCACCTTAAATACTGAATTATTTTTTTTAATATAAGTGTTATTTATTTGAACCGCACGTTTCTTCCCGCGTGTTAGAAATATTCTATGGCACATGGACGAAAGTGTTGCCGATATACAAAAAAAAAAAAAAAAAAACACGCGCGTGATGTGTTCAAAAGAACGGGCATGAGAAAAACTGACAAGAACTGATCGTATGTTCAGTCCCGATGGAGCTTGAGAAGTATTTCCTTTCCTATATAGCATTAGCGTGCAAAACGAGTAGCGGGAGGCTTGTCTTTACTTGTGTGTTAGCGCACCGGTACTGAAAAGTGTTAGCAACAGAGAAAAACGCGGGTTTTCAATGTTTTCACGCTTACGAGTTTACAACCGATACGCCGAAATGCGCTTTTCTTCCCGGGTTCGAACCCGACCACGGCGGCTGCGTTTCGATGGAGGCGAAACGAAGAGGCGTCGTGTGCTGTGCGATGTCAGCGCACGTTAAAGATCCCCAGGTGGTCGAAATTACTCCGTAGCCCTCCACTACGGCTCCTCTTTCTCTCTTTCCACTTTCATTCCCACCTTCCTCCCTTCCCTTACGGCGCGGTTCGGGTGTCCACAGAGCAAGTGTGACAGTTACTGCGCCTTTCCCTTCCTGTGAACCAATTTAACTTTATTTACCCATCCCTCGGAGCGCGCGGGAGGCGTGACAATATCAGCGCGGATTCCCCACATACCTACTCCGCTGAGCAACGTGTACTGGCTGTTGCCGGTAGTCCATGCGCGCCTCCACCTTACAGTTCCCCCCCCCCCCCCCCCCCCCCAACGCGAGAAATAAAAATAACCATCTCATTCCACTCACGAACACCCGAAGGTGCATGCTTAGGCCATTCAGCGTGATTTTATTGCTTTTTGTTTGTTTGGCTGTGCCCCTTGCAATGGGCTTCGTGCAGGCTGTTTAACCGAACCCTTCGACCCCTTTTTCCCTCGTTCAGTTTCAGATGACGACGCCCTTCAGTCGCAGAGCGATAAGTCCTCGCAGAACGACTCGAGTTCTCCCAAACTCACCATGAAGCGACCGGCTCCCCGGCAGAGGTGAGTCGAAGCTCGATCAGCACACTATAGCTTTTTTAAACGGTCAGCTTTTATATATACGCCGAGAGTATATAAAAGGGGGCAATCAAACCGCATGAGTTCTGGCCCAAGGTGATCGCCGATAGATTTCTCTCTCTCTCTCTCTCTAAACAAGCGACGAATGAAAGTGAGCGCAATCGTGCAGTTTCGTCCCTCAAACTAGATGCTAATTCTGATGGCCCACTCAGGGCTAATGTTTACAACGTCTCTCTGACATACTAGTTAGCCAGATTTTTACCGTCTTCTTGAATAAGCAGGTCACTGTTAAGATCGGTTACCCGACGCGTCTGGTAATCAGTTTACTTTTCACTTCAGACGGAAGCCCCCAGCACCCCAGAGCCCCATGGTCCAAAACAGCGCAAGCAGGATTCCAAGCATCAAGGTCACTTGCGGTATGTAGTTCCCTATTCCTTACGAAACCTACGTGCTTAATATATGGTTGCACTGGCTTCACTAGCGCCCAAAACGCTGGTACTTGTGAACTTACTCCGCGTAACTTCCGCGCACTTCTGCAGGCCTCTCTGAGACATGTTTATTAAAGCGAATACTCGAGAAATTGATACGCATTTTATTAACGATTAGGTCATTTTCGCGTGGCAGAAAAAAGTGAGCAAGCACATTTTTCTGCAATTTATTTCGCACCTGTCGAGTATGGCAAATATTACTAACTTCACGATCGTCCGTACCTCTCCATCTGACTATACCAGTTGAGCTGTCACGGGGACGTTTGATCGCGTTGTAATGCTTTGAACATCGTAAGCTCGCGGCCTGCGATTTTCTCGGTACATTTATCTCAGATACCTGACACCGTATGGTGTAACCGAGCACAACTCCAAGTCTGCTCAAGCCTAGGTGCTGCTGCCTCCAAAAGTGGAGGTCTTCTTGGCATCATACATCGCGCCTAATCTCATAGGCCATGCATGTTAGCAGGCTTTTGTCTAGGGGCTAGTTGGCTCGCGATTTAGGACGGACTACTGTATAGCGCAACACACAGGACAGAGGCCATGCATGTTAACAGGCTTTTATTTAGGGGCTATAGTTGGCTCGCGATTTAGGACGCACTACTATATAGCGCAACACACAGGACAAGGACAACAACAATAACAAAAAAGCCCGCGCGTGTTTTGCCCACACAGAAACGCCGGCGCTGCGGTCCCACGCGGCGGAGAAGCCCGCCGACTGGCTGACAGTGCAGATGACGAATCTCAAGAGCTGGTTCGCTGAGCTGCAGGACGACTTCTCCGAGTGGCACGCCGTCGAGGTGCCCGACCTGCCACCAAAGGACAACGACGAGGCATTCTCGCTCAAATAGTACGTGCCGCTCTTTGGACTTAAACTTCGCAATATCGAGGAATTCGCTACATGGAGGTTTCCTGCATATTGCGAAACCTCGATTTTGCAAAACTCAGTTTTACGAATCATTTGCGCAGTGAAGAAATTGTGTGTCAGCGAAATATTTTATACCCAGATATTCTAGATGAGCGCATTTTTTGAGTAGTAAATTGTTCATGAACGCAGTTAATTCCAATATCATAAAATTTCTCTGTAACAGCCAACATATTCACATAAGTCTCCCCCTCCCCTCCCCGTATCAAGGTGCATAGTTTTTATTAATGATTTTGTTATCGTCAATAGCGTTCTCCATTGGTTTTTGTAACTACGCGATGCAAGCGAAAGACAAACTTTTAAAGATATTTTAATAACAGCTAGCATCTTAAAATATTTGAAAGTTGCCTCAAAATTACAATTGACGCCAAAGAAAGCTCGGCTTGATGCCGTCGAAATAATGTAGCTGCGGTTATAATTCCCAATTTAACAAGCGCTGTATATTGCGAAACCTCGATTTTGCAAAACTCGGTTTTACGAATCATTTGCGCAGTGAAGAAATTATGTGTCAGCGAAATATTTTATACCCAGATATTCTAGATGAGCGCATTTTTTGAGTAGTAAATTGTTCATGAACGCAGTTAATTCCAATATCATAAAAGTTCTCTGTAACAGCCAATATATTCACATAAGTCTCCCCCTCCCCTCCCCGTATCAAGGTGCATAATTTTTATTAATGATTTTGTTATCGTCAATAGCGTTCTCCATTGGTTTTTGTAACTACGCGATGCAAGCGAAAGACAAACTTTTAAAGATATTTTAATAACAGCTAGCATCTTAAAATATTTGAAAGTTGCCTCAAAATTAAAATTGACGCCAAAGAAAGCTGGGCTTGGTGCCGTCGAAAGAATGTAGCTGCGGTTATATTCCCAATTTAACCAGCTTTTTTCTCTAGAAAAAAAAAAGAAGTGTACAACAAAGAATAGTTCATTGCTGAAAAATTGCACCAAAAACAAAGAAAATGTTCGGGATGCATGGTGTCGTCATGGTTACGTTATAAATTTCTCATTGCCGTAGGTTCTTAGACCTCTGTTAAGCATAACGAGTTTCCTGATCCCACAAGTAACGTTAAGCGCCCGCTGACTTCGTTATATCGAAACTTCGCTATATCGATGCAATTTCTACCACGCTGATAATGCTGTGGCACATGCAAACCCCGAATAGTTGCCAGCATGTTGTGAACGATGTGCTACCGGTTGCTATATCTCAAGCTAAGTCGAGCGTTGTGCGATGTGCTATGTTAAAAAAAAATGCAACTTTCAAAGCTTTATACGTACAGCGCATCACTCGGCCTTATCTCTGGAGGTAATTTTGGCCTGCTTCAATGTCCATAACAATAAAAAAAAAGAAAATTACGAGCTGATTAACGCACGTGTTTCTAACCTGGTTTCTGTTTTCTTTTCCAGCACTAGGGACACCATGTTCAGGTTCGGTGAGTGTCACCCTTTGTTACTGCCGTGTTCACGTGTACTCGCAAATGTCGGAAGCAGAAACCGTCATATTTATTACCTCTCACGAGAAGAAGACATGCATGGTCCATCACCAATATCACTCTTATCCGTCGACAACGTTGTAAACACGCTCTGTAGGCTATCTAGCTTTCACTGTGATTCACACTTTCAGTAAAAAAAAAAAAAAAAAAAAAATAGTTGTGCATACTTATTCAGGTTCATCGTACTACTCATTAATGCAGTGAGCGATTTGGTACGCCCCAACGCAACATTGTCTAAACGTTTCGAGCTGCACGTCCTATACGTGCGTCGGAACTGAATCGCCAACCGCGGAGTTCCACACGCGCAGCACCAGTACAGAATATAAGGGCGTTAGACAGCGAGAAGGGCAACGAGAGAACGGACGGAGTATTACATGCGCGTGCATCCTTTCCCCTTCGTCTTGCAGCGTGCGTCGACTGCTCGCTGCGGGCAATGCAGCACGAAGGGACGAAGCTGCTCCAATGGAAGTCGCCTCTGCAAACCCTGCTGGTGCTTGCGGTAAGGACATATTTCTCCCTCCCTCCCTTCCTCCCTCATTTGCGTGAAAAAAGTAATTCAGTGTGAAAATTCCGCAGTTGGTGAGTAATTTCGACCACCTGGGGATTTTTAAAGTGCGCTGACATCGCACAGCATACTGACTCCTCTTCGTTTCGTTTCTATGGAGGCGAAACAAAGAGGCGTCCGTGTGCTGTGCGATGTCAGCGCACGTTAAAGGTCCTCAGGTGGTCGAAATTATTCCGTAGCCCTCCACTACGGCTCCCCTTTCTCTCTTTGCACGTTCACTCCCACCTTCCTCCCTTCCCTTACGGCACGGTTCAAGTGTCCACCAAAACAAGCGTGACAGATACTGCGCTTTTCCCTTCCTGTGTCCCAATTATTATTATTATTATTATTATTATTATTATTATTATTATTATTATTATTATTATTATTATTATTATTATTATTATTGGCGATGTCCGACCAATTAGCAGCCGAGACTCGTGGCAGCACGCGAAGTTCTTGTCCCAGGTCACCACCTAGAAATCAAACAGTTGCTTCGAATAGCTACCGTGGAGGCTAAATGTTCCCTGAAATAGTGAAAAAAGACCTATCTTAATGTTCTTATGTGCACCAGCCTATGCCTCCGACGTGGTCTGCCCAATGAAATCAAAGAGCAGCGACTCATATGTACTTCCTTAACGTCATCCTCTCTCCCGAAACAGCACTCAAAATTAAACTCACACCTTGCAATTTTTTTCAGTACCGCCGACCCCCTTCCCTTCCTCGTACCCGTCCTAAACAGAATATTGAGCGAATCTCTCTATATCTTCTTCCCTTAGGCTATCGCTCGCTTATGGGAGGCATACAGGCGTTAAACTGAAAAAAAAAAAAAAAAAAGAGGCGGAAAGAGGAGGCACCCTGCGGTTTCATGCACACAGGCTGAGACAAGTCTCATGCGTTCGCCCACAGGCCATCCTGCACGGACTTTGGAACGACTGCATGCTGCCGCTCATTTTCGTGGGAGCCGCTCTGGGACTCGTCAAAAACTACCTCGGCATGAAGTGAGTGCCCCGTCGATGGAGCTGCTTTAAATCACGTTCGTGTTTGTTTTTCTTTTTAAGGCACATTCAAACGGAGCACGAGAAGAAAGTGCTGCTTGTACGCACAACTACTTCTCCGCTGCCCCTCAAACAAAATCCAAGAAAAGTGACTCGTTTTCAGTCGTTCGTGGCGTCTAGAGTAAATTTTGCTTTGAGGCCAATTTACCACAGGCACTGAATGACTATAACTGAATGACTGCCGAAATTTGAATAATTGGCTGAGTGTTGGAATATAAAATATAAATGGCACAAAATGGCCCAGCGTTTCTCTTCCGGGTAGTTTCTTGATTTTAACAAAAAAATTCGTTATTCTTTAGCTTTAACAGGTGACAGTAAGTAACCAGACGCGTTTCATTTTTCTTTTAAATTAACAAACAAAACTTCACTGCTCTTTTCACAGGGGCTTCCTTGGTGCAACTCCCGACGAGGTGTTCACGGTGAGACATCATTTATTTTTCATATTTATGTTGTGACAAAAGCATTTGGGGAAGGTGCCGCAAAATAACCCAGACACATTAAGTAATGCAACCTGTAGCCCTTCACTTTGTGATAAGTTTATTCACACGTTTATAAAGCGACGCTTGTGGACCGAACGCACACAAATCAGTCTTACCATACGCGTAATATAATTTGCTATTTGTCGCAGACCGATCACAAGAAGCTGGGCATAGGCATGGGAATCGACAAGGTACCGGCGATAATGTCCCTCAACATGAAGATAGCGGTAAGTGCTACGTCGGTTCCGCACGTCTTTTGTTTTTAATTATTATTATTCGCTTGTAAAATTGATAGTGTCTCAAAACCGCTCTCGTTCCCACTTTACAGAAAAGCTTCCACATGATGTCGGACGCGTTCGACAAGGGTCTTAGGTGAGTATCCACAACGCATTATTGTTTTCATCCGTCATCATCATCATCATCATCATCATCAGCCTGACTATACCCACTGCAGGGCGAAGGCCTCTTCCATATTTCTCCAATTAACCCGGTTATGTGCAGCATGCTTCATGCAGTACCGAACTGTTCCATGAACTATGTTTCTGGAATACTAATGGTGACCTTCTTGGAGTCAGCCGGCATTTGTGCCAGGAAAACAGTCTTCCGTAACGAAGAAGACCATTGCGAATGCTTATAGTTTACGCACTTTCGGGACAATAACGCGGCTCATTCCGTTTCCCTTCGGCGGCCGCAGTTTGTGGACGTGGAGAAAGCCCGCGGTGACGGCCAAGGTGCTGGCAATCCTCGGCGTCCTAACCCTCTACTCCATGCTCCGGCCCACATCGGAAGTCGTCAAAGTGCTCGGTAAGCTTTTTACCTACCTAAACTCGAAACTTTTTGGGCAGATGCCAAAGCCCCGATAACAGATTTATTATCCATTACATGGCGGCGTACGTCAGCCCTTATGTTGCATTATCGTTTACAGAAGATGAAACCATAATCGGAACAAGTTTAGGAAGCTCAGCACGGTGGCCAAACTTAGCACCATGCCTGCAGACGTTCGACAGGTGGCTGCTAGCTCCTTTGAGTAAAAGCCCAAATTGATGAAAGTCTTGTCTGGACCAAACGACCTTAACCATAGAATCTTTTAAGCTGGAATTTTCTCAAGAAAACGTTTTCTTTCACGATGGTTAAGTTTGCAATATATAAACTTCGATAATATCAGATACAGATATCAACCAGCATAGACGTACGCACAGCCTGCGGTCCGTACAGGCACGCGGAACGCTTTTATTGGGCAACTATAGATGGCTGAGCAGCCGGATGCCAGCTTGTCAAATACAGACACCTAGTTAGGAGGCAAGGTGGGTAATTTGTATTAAAAAAAAAAAAAAAAAACATGCCGTAAAAAATAAGTGCCACTATTGGAGATGGTTAAAGAGGGTGATTATATACTCAGTAGTTTCGCGTACGTGCAGGTACACGCCCGTCTCTTTACTATCCGGGATACTAGCTGATGTCCTCACTGTGACCGACCTCGGGTCCATTCTTTTGCTCTTTCCCGCCAACAGGCACGGCAGCGGTGCTGAAGGCCTTCGTCCTAGACTACGTGTTCGTGCGCTTCCCTCGCGTGCGCGCAAAGTACGACCTGGCGTGGATCCTATGGAACGAACTGCCCACGGGGCCAGAGATCGAGAAGCAGGCGCGGCAGAACAAGAAGAAGGAGAAGCTTTCCAAGAAGAAGTCCGAGGTGAGCAAATGTCGCCGAGGCCTGTAGTGCACGTCACCGGTGCACCGGTAAATAAATGTGTTGAACAACAACAACAACAACAACCGGTTGGCCACGGGCTCAGTCACACGACAGGCTCAAAGAGCTATATCGAGACAAGGCTCCATCGGCAGCAACCGTAGCGGATGTGAAGGCGAAAGTCGAGATCACGTGCACTAATATCTGTAAAACGATATGCGTGCTGACGGCAGCTGGTTTAAGTTCATTGTCACGTATACTATATTCGGCTCCACGCGGTTTGCTACGAAATTACCCACGATTCATGCGATATTGCTTCACGCCATTCGTGCGTCTATTGACGATTATGTGGAGTGCTATGGGAATAATGTGCGCTGTGTACATAACCTGCACTTGTACAGTGATAGAATCACGAGCGAGAGCACGAAAAATGTCATCGCGTTTCGTCCAAATCAACTCTATACTGATCGGAGGTGAGCGTTTGCTTCCCGCAGCCTACGCAGAGCCTCACATTACTAGTGCCTGAGCCTTTTTACGTTTAGTGTTCATATTTAGCCGTCTGAAACCGGAGACGTTGGTTTCATTACTGATCTCTACTGTCGTGCAGCCTCCCTTGATCACCATCAGCAACAATGCGAGCGAGAGCCGGTCCCAGTCTCCCGTCTCCTTCCGAGGGGATGACATCGACGAAGTCCTCAGCAGCATCTTCGATATACCCACCTCGGAGATGTGTCTGCAAGGTACGCCACCTGTACCCCGTTGTCACGAACGTAGATTTTCCGCTAGACTTGAGGGACTGCAGTAAACGCACAAATTCCGTGCGATAATGACTATTATGATTGGCGACATCAGCTGACAGCGTTCACGGGCAAGGGGCTTCCCTAGGGTGTGAAATAGGCGAGGGAGAGAGCCAATTTCTATACGAGGGTGCATTAGAGAGGTGGTGGGTTTTTTTCTGGTAATCACCAGAGCAAAAAAAAAAAAAAAAAGAAAAACGGGTGCACATGGTGCGCGCCCTACCTAGGAGAGAATGCAGTGAAGTTACTTCTAGGGTCTTTTTACTCTGGAATAACCTTTCGCGTTAGAAAGAAAATAGCAGTGGTTCTTCATTTTGAAAGCGATATAATACTTGTTCGAAATTACTTTAGGTTTAGCTTTTTTAAACCCTGTTACAGAGCGAAAGCTCCGTTATTCTTCGTTACACTTCTCGGCAGCGGGCTAGTTTCTGTCGATGCGGATAGGAAGGGAAAGACGCCGTAACTGTCTCACTTGTTTTCTGTGGACACCTCAACCGCGCCGTAAGAGAAGGGAGGAAGGTGGGATTGAAAGTGGAAAGAGAGACAGAGGAGCCGTAGTGGAGAGCTACGGAGTAATTTCGACCACCTGGGGATCTTTAACGTGCGCTGACATCGCACAGCACACGGACGCCTCTTCGTTTCGCCTCCATCGAAACGCAGCCGCCGAGGTCGGGTTCGAACCCAGGTACTCCGGCACAGTGGTCGGGCGTCTTACCACTGCACCACCCCGGCGGGGCACGTGCAGATAGAAGGGAATATAGAGAAGAAAGAAAAGGAAAAGGGAAAGAAAGACGCGCGCCGCAACAACAGCCGTCGTCCACCACCAGCGGTGGCGTGTGCAATGACGGCCTACAACAGATAAAAATTCGGTGTCAGGCCAGTCCCGACCGCAAGCGGCGGTGACCCACCTGTACCAGCCCCATCAGGGGAGAGCGATAAGAGGCAACCGAGGAGGCAAATTATATAGAAGAGGAAGGGTAGAATTTCGCCATTCTCATCTTAAGAGACATCTAAGAGACCCTCTAATTTCTTGTTAGCAGGGTTTAACGCCCCAAACAACTCGGGCTAGCTGTGAGAGACGCAGTTCATGGTGTGCTATCGCACGTTACATTCTATCTGAGGCGTTAAAGAGCACTTGTCTTTTACAGGCTGGGAGCAAGGCAGGAAGTGTACGTTAATCAAGAAGGAACGTTCGCTGACATCCGCCTTCCGCAACGGCCGTCTGTACCTGACAGACCAGTGAGTACGAATATTGTAGCAATTAGCAATGCAATAACAAAATGTCGAGACATCCACACAAAACCTGTTCCCACAGGATGCCTCACTTCCATGAACACCAAATTTAAATAATAATAAATAATAATTAGCAATGCAATAACAAAATGTCGAGACATCCACACAAAACCTGTTCCCACAAGATGCCTCACTTCCATGAACACCAAATTTAAATGCTACTTGTTTTATTTCAGCTACCTGCTCTTCCTCAGGTACAAGGCTCAGCACCCCAAGAATCTTACCATCCACCTCTCGGAAATTTCGAAGCTCGAGAAAGTGAGTATTCCCCCAGCAGCTAAACCAATGAAAAGCTTGTGTAGCTGTGCTTCAGTCGCTAAAGCCCGGTTCACACTGCAGAAACAGTTGGCCAACTCTGTCTGGCAACAGCATATTCGCGTAGTATTGGCAAAACTGCCGCACCGCTTCAACACTTGGGCGCGGTGCAGGTGTCTACAGAGTGTGACAGATACTGCGCCTTTCCTTTCCCGTGAACCAATTATTATTATATTGACGTTGTGGCTGTAGGAAGAAGGAAAAGAAAATGCACGGGCCTGCTACTGGCTCTGTAGCTGAGTCACCTCTGCTGCCTTGTGCGGACAAAAAAGAGAAAGTATAGAAGAAAAAAAGAGGGAGAAAGACGTGCGCCGCAACAGCCGTCGTCCACCACTTAAGCGGTGACGTGTGCAATGACGGCCCAGAACAGATAAAAATTCGGTGCCAGGCAAGCCCCCACCGCAAGCGGCGGCGACCCATCTGTACCAGCCCCATCAGGGGAGTCAAAACCGCACGATCTGCCCAGGTGGTCTAAATTACTCCCTTTTTCCAGTTTCATTACCTTCCCTCATGGCGCGGTTCAGGTGTCCACAGAAACAAGTGTCAGATACTGCGCCTTTCCCTTCCTGTGGAACAATTAATAACAACGAATTCGTCACAATTCTTTCTGTGGACACCTCACCGCGCCGTAAGGGAAGGGAGGAAGGTGGTAGTGAAAGTGTAAAGAGAGAGAGGGGGGGGGGGGAACCGTAGTGGAGGGCTACGGAGTAATTTCGACCGCCTGGGGACCTCGCCTGACATCGCACAGCACACGGACGCCACTTCGCTTCGCCTCTATCGAAACGCAACCGCCGGCGGTCGGGATCGAACCCGGGTACTCAGGCCCACTGCACCACCGCGGCGGGGCAAATTTACTGGACTACCAGTCTAGCATTTCGCGATGGTCAGAAGAGGCCAGTTGTGCGCCGTTACGATGACAACCGGAGAGAAGCAGTAGGTGTGGCATGCGCTTCGCCGCGCGCCCGCTCCGCCGTCGAAGCCGCGTCACGAGGATGAGCAGTTGCGCGCATGCGCCGTTACGATGGCAACCGGAGAGAAGCGGCAGGTGTGGGATGCGCTTCGCCGCGCGCTCGCTCCGCCGCCGAAGCCGCGCGTGACGTCACGCGGGTGAGCAGATGCGCTTATGCGCCGATACCATGGTAACCAGAGATACCCACGAGGCCCACAAGACTGCCGACGGGCAGTCTTCGTCTCTGTCAAGAAAAATGAAAAAGATGTGTATACCCAATGTCTCTCATTGCTAAACATAGTGACCACAAGCAGCTAAGCCAGGGAAACTACCTCTCGCTACGTATATCCTAGCATAGCCGAGATAAGGCTGCCAATTTTTATGGCTCATGACTCGCCAGCGTGTGTACATCCGTGCGAAGTGTCCCAGTTCTTCTCGAGATTCCGCTTGTCGTGTCAATCATCCTGATGACGTCATTAGAAAAATAAAACTCCTGTCCACCGGGAATCGAACCTCCACATCCCGCGGATCCCCAGCCGAGCGCCACACCCGGGATCGCGAAACGCACATCATAATCTCATTGTCTACCGTGAGGATGATAGTAGCGAGCTTCCGCGAGGGACAGATACTGTGCCTTTCTTTTCCTTTCCACACGACGAAGCTAGAGAGCACGAATGTCAGGAGCCCGTACTTGGCGCGCAGTTGACTAAATGGAATCCCCAGCCGCAAGCTGCCTTTCGCTCGCCGACGGTTTTAACGGACGCTTTGTCACAGTCGTTAGTTGAGAGATTAGAGAGATTTAGTTTAACGGGCTTTGAGGCGATTGCGTGATTAGCGAAATAGCAGGTCGGAAATGCGCATGCGCTGAACGCTAGCAGCAAAATAGCGCTAGCGCATGCACGCAATTTTGAGAAGTTAGCGAGCTTCTTTTGAGCATTTAGCGTGAAAACATGGCGGCGTCCCTAGATCGGGCAGCCGTCCGCTTCAGACGAACAAAGAGTCGTTGCAGTCCCGGTTAGTACTGTCGTCTTTCGCTTTCACTAATCTTGCTTCGACAACGATGTGCAGGGTGTAAAGAAGCTTTGTTGTTAAAATTCGGTCTGGAATCTTGTGCTCCTAGACCTAATGGAGTCGCCTACGACGATGCAACCGCTCTGAACGCAGCGAATTGGTTTAGTCTTGTTTCGGTGTGGTTACTATATTTTACTAATTTTGGCTGCTATATAATTACAATTTACGAGAACGTATTGAGCTGGCTGTGAAGTTTGCAATGCACCTCTTAAATGTTCAAAGTCTCCCTTCAAAAGGGCATGCAAGCGGGGTTCTTGCAGCGTACATCCATCAATTCTCAGAGCAGAAGAGAGCAGAAGAGAGCAGACGACAAGCGCCATAATCAAAATATCCAGAGCCAGAGTCGGAGCACAGTGTAACGGAAATATGCATGTACGTTTCACTGCTCATGACAACGTCGCACTTCTGCGAGAAGTGCGGAACCTGTATCTGTTTCGAGCATCCGAACACCCGCTGCTTAACAATCGTGGTCTGCGCATAGCTACTTTTCACATGGTATTAGCTTTGATTCGAAGAGTAAGCGACAGTAAAAAGAAAAAAAAAAAAAAAATAAGTGAATTGTGTGAGTACTCACTGTTGCGAATTTCTCCGTCAGCACACTGTGATTGTTGCCATCGCTAAACAGGTGCAGAAAACTACCAACAATGTTGCTAATAGTTTGAACCATAACGTTGGACATCACATGATGAATGCAGACTGAAGATAGGTTCCAATTACAGCAGCGGTTGGAATACGAAAGCCGTCTTAGTGCAATGCAAAGTGCCTGTCGCCAAGGGACATTAACGCCTTGGGCGCTGGTGAAAGAGTCTGGCACAGCAAGCCAGTTGTACAGTTGCTCAAAATCCTCTTTTCGAATCGGAACGGCAATCTGTGCAGCGCAGAGTCCACAGCAGATACACCCACTGAGCATTCTTCGAGTGGTAGCGGCTCACTTCTGCTTTGCAGCAAGATTTCCAAACTGTCGGCTTCAAAAAAGTCAGCGTGAGCGAGCTCGCGAGCACGCGCTGACGTGCTTACGCGCTCCTAGATACAGTTCTTCGCACTCCACCCATGTCAACACCGACAGATATCGTGATTCATCCAAGACGCTCGACGGAATAGTTGAAAAACGCCTGAAGAATATGCAGTTCAGTAGCGCAGCGCTGGAAGGGCACGCAGTCTAGCTGTGCTTGCAGACGTGCGGAACGTTTAGAAGCAGAATAACGTCTGTAGCACCTGTAAAAGCAGACGTTCGCCTGCTTCTAAACGTTTCGCACGTCTGCTTCCACAGGCGCCACAGACGTTCGTCTGCTTCTAAACGTTTCACTATAGTGCTATAGTTTCACTTTGCTCGCGGCTTCAAAGTAGATTGTTTCGGCTTTCTGCGGCTCAACCTACGCCTTGTTTAATCTCAGTGAACATTTTTCTTACCAGGCGGCGCTGGCAAGCACCTCGAATATATCCTCAATCGCTGATACTGCTGATACCTCATGTTTGTGTACCGTTTGCTAAACGCTATTCTAAAACTAGCTCTGATGGCGAGCTGCGGCACGCTAACTTTATTTCCACCGCTACTTACGCTAACACTAAACTAAAGCTTTCTACTAACACGCTTCTCCCGTCTCGCTTGCAAACAGGTGCTGTTGCGGAATCGCAAAGCTTTCCAGCTGACTCCAGCAGTGAGACGAAAGAGGGCAGCTGTTTTGTTTGAATGTCCGGGTGCACGTGCCAGCATGTGGAGACACTCGCTATGAATTCTCAGGATTCCGTTCCATTCCATTGTAAGCTGGTCAGACGGTATCTGCGCCAATCGAGGGCCATTAAAAGGCGGCACGAAAAGGCCAGCGAACTTCATGCGCTTAACGGAACGCTGGTTGTGTTCGACAAGGGGCGCGCGATGTACCGTATGCAGCAACGCTCAGGCTATCGTTTCGCATTTCTCCACTGCAGGTTCTGCTCTAGAAATGTTTTGAAGGCACGCTTTGCTTGCATGCCATTTTAGCGCGACCTTTCTAGGCTCATGGAACGAAATCCCGAGCACGAGATGTCATATTCCGCAAGATGTGTTCTTTTCTAGCGAGGAGGGGGTGAAGGATGCAATTCCTGGCCCTACTGAGCTGGGACGGTAGGTCAACGCCACTTGCGGTGGGGGCTAGCCAGCCACCGAATTTTATCTGTTGTAAGCCGTCATTGCACCCGCCACTGCTTCGGTGGTGGACGACGGCTGTTACAGCGGCGCGCGTCTTTTTCTCCTTTTTCCTTTATTTTCTCTTCTGTCCGCACGAGGCAGCGGTGACGGCTCAGCTACAGAGCCAGTAGCAGGCCCATGCGTTTTCTTTTCCTTCTTCCTACAGCCACAACTACTTTTCTAGCATTACTGCCATCAATCCCACACATGAACGCGCGCCAAGGAACGCCACGCGACAGGAGTGGTGGTGTACCATATAAACTCTCACACTTGCTGGAGAAAGTGTGACAGATACTCCGCCGTGCCTTTCCTGTAAACCAATCGTGTAGCATCGCAACAAACGCCGATAAGAGGCAAATGATAGAAGAGGAAGGGTAGGCTTTCACCATTTTCCTCATAAGAGACGGCTAAGAAACCCTCCAATCTTTTTTTTTCAAGTGCTGTTTGCAAGCACAGAAACCATTAAAAAACGATCAGTCACAGTTAAGTGCATGCTGTGGTGGTGTGTTGTCGCCGGGATTTTCGCTCGGCCAGAAAACAAGTCAAACACTGCTGACGGATGCTGTTCGAGTTCAGTTTTCACTACCAAAGTCTGTCATACCGAGGGAATGCACTGGAAAGCTGCCTTGTTTCTCAGCTGTGTGTGCAGTGTAACAAGCACAAGTTTCCGACTTGCTGGCAATCATGTTTCGTTCATGCCGCTGTTGTGTTTCCGCAGTGTGAGCCGGGCTTAAGAATACTTATTGGCTGTGTAATGCCGACTGACATTTTGCTTTCTTGGCTGCTTTCCAGGGAAAACCATCATCTTGGATATCCGGTGATGGAACTTCTCTCATAGTCACCATGAAGAATGGCGAGGTAGGTTTGAGCACCCAGGAGATAATCTGCATATTAAATTAATCCTGTAATTTTGTTACATCATTACAAAAGGTTGTACATAATGCAAGACTATATTTCTAGATGCAATACACAAACTCTTATCAGTTCAAATGTGCAGTACATTAGGACACACACTTTCGGCCCATCACGATAACTAGTGTTTTGTTGCAAAGTCTCGCACTAATCCAAAATTTTGGTCTCCTTCAAGATTGAATCATTTAGGCTGTGCAAGCACGTTGAGCAGCTTTTGGACAAGCGATGCAAGCTAGCTCACTCAAATAAGAAAAACAATAATCTCGTTTCTCTTTCAACGAAGCTGTTGCGAGTAATGAGTATTCGGCAGTAGCATTCAGGAGTGCTGACAGCAAGACACTGTGCACCTTGAATGCCACAGCAATTAGATTGCTCTTGGCAAACGAAGACAGAAATGCCACTAAATTTGCTGAAGCAGAATGCATTGCAACCTAAAATTGGCAAATGTCGGATAGTAGCGCTGCTAGAAGCTACTTGCCTAAGCATTTCAGGTGCAATAACCCTGTGCAATTATTGCAGGTGTACACGTTTGGCACTGTTGCAAATCGTGACGACACCTTCAGAAGTATCGTTGACCAAGGACTGCAGAACAGCTACAAATGGGCGTCCATTGCTGACCTGTTGCAAACCAAGACCAACTGAACGGGGCTCGGCTTCGTGCACATTCTACGTACCACACTGAAATCACCTGTACATATGCCATCGTCAACAGCGCTGCTTGTATGCTCAAGATGCCTTGCCTGTGAGAGTTGTGTTTGTAGTTTGCCTAGTCACTCGTTGTAAATAGCCACAAATTGTGTCCAGAGGTGTTTTACACCGCTAAATGAGCCAACAAAGAGATTATGTTATGTACATAGACATCCTATGAGAAGCACATCTTTGGTAATTATTGACCCCGTGAGCGTGCCGAGCTTGCTTTCACACAGTGCTTAAGACCTTTGCCCAAATGTGTAAAGGAATCTAAAAGCACGTGTCCACTGTTTGGAGTCATTGCACATCGATTCTCACATGTGCTTCACAAAGTCGGTAAACAACACAACGTTGACAGAGAACTTCACTTCAAAGCTTTCAGTTAAGCCATTTTCTATTGGACAGCATTCACCAGCCAGGTCTGTAATAAAGTTTTGCTAGGCAGTAGTATCCCACTCACTGCCAGTTTTTATATTTCAGTGCGCAATTTAAATTATGCAGTATGTGAGCGCATGTGAAGTGTGATATGCAAATGATGTATTTCTCTTATTGTGAAAAAAAAAAGGGGGGGGGGGGGGGGCATATTCTGCAAGTTAGGAGGAGGAAAAGGCCTTTCTTTACCTCAAATGTCGGAGATTCAGTCATTTATTTGCTGCTGTTATTTTTATATTTCAATGCAATAAACTTGTACAACAAAAGTGGATGTCTCTCGATATCAGTTATGGATAAATGCCAATACCAAAAAAGCTTCCACCCATAAGTTGATAGCAGTTACAAGAGCCCTCAGTTCAAACAAAGCACCAAGTTTCAAATACTGTAAGTACAAAAAACCCAGCAAGAGACTATCCTTGCGAAAAAAATGAAGAACCTTATTCCCATTTTGGAAATCTACTTTAAGAAGCTGAACACATTTTTGATATGCTGCTCAGAATCCTGAAAGACTGCACATTTCTTGGAAGAAAAAAAAAAAAAAACTCAAAGATCTGCCCTAGTTGCACTGGAATCAGAAAACCAATATTTCTTGAAAAAGATAATGAAGGAAATTAGCTCCACTTATTGTGACAATGATTGCTTCACAAATACCAAATTACAATACATCGTTTTCTAGAACACTAAAGTCAAACAAATTAATTAGCATCAATGAAGCAGTTTATTTTCACTGAACTTGCTTAAGCTGGGCTTATGGTTGAGGGCAAATGCGGTCGAAATTCCACCCACAGCACACCACCACAGAGGCGTTTCTAAAATGGCATAGTCAGATCGGCTTTAAAAAAAGAAAATATTGTTTCAATGTTTAAATATTTTAGACAAACTGCAACTAAGCAATGAAATGTGTTCACTGAAGTCGTAGCACTATTTCAAGCTAGAAATTGGTTCACTAGTCGGTAACTCAGACTGCGTCCAAGGTAGAAAGCCAATTCTGGGCGCAAGAAATGTGACAAAGACTAACCCCTTAGCAGGATAAATGAAAATTTCAGCTACATTTATTAGTAGTAATCATGCGAAAAAAAAGAAAAGGCAATACACAGAAAACAACAAATCTTACTGCTGCACATTAGTCTACAATGCAACTAGGGCAGATAGTGTGCCATTCTCGCAAAGGAGAGTAAAGTAGGCTTTCTGGCACCGAAGAACAATACGTCCCAATAGAGATAATACATGACAAAGTAGTAGGCAACAGCACGTAAGACCTGTCACACTGCAACAAACAAAAAGCCTCATTCTTAACAGCAAAAAAGATAGTCTCTACAAACATGAACTATATTACTACTGGCTGCAGCACAAAATTTGTCCTGAAACTGACTGAATTAACGCTAGGAATTAAGACTCATGGCAAAGCACAACCAATATATATATCACAGTGTTCATAGAATTAACAGCAACAGTTCTAAAATCACACACAACAAACATGACATGAAAAATTTCGATTTTAAAGCTTTTCTTTTTCACCCCAGGATTCATGGTGTAATGCAACTAGTACTGCATACAGCTCAACAACTGATCTCGAGATTTGTAGCGGTTTCTTGCTTGCTTAAAGTTGGTTCTAAGTCGTTGCATTTAATATCGGCGTGAATGTACTGCAGATTGTGTGACATCAACTTATTATGCAGCCTTAAACCAAGCAACGTTAAACGCAAAGAGTGAAATCACAGTATACGTCTATGAAATACTATACCCTCCTGATAAGCTGTATCAGACTTTGCAATGACCAGGAATTGCAATGTCTTACAAGAGAATCTCTACCATTCCACAGAAAGGTAAACTGCAATGACAAAGAGTGCCCTGTCAAGACCAACAACCGCTTGAAATGCATCAGTAAATAATGCCAAACAAAATCTACTTTAAGTGTTCAAGTTTCGTGCAATTGCTGCACTGCACACACGATTGAACCGTCATCAAAGCCCTGAATAGAAATGTCTGTGCGCACCAACAGAATAATATCTTTGCAGTTTAAGATAAGTCAAGTGCCATCTACTATGATACCCAATGGCAAGAAAGGCAACTTCTATTGGACAATAGATCCTGCCCTTCCTAAGGACGCAAAGACGAGGCATACAACAAAACAAAACAAATAAAAATAAACTGGAATCTCCAAACAACCAACACAAACCCTCAAGTTTGTCCGCAAACATCAGTTGCGGCACACCAGTGTGCATAATACAAGACATTGTGAAGGAAACAAGAAATCAGAACCTCTCGCTAGGAAATTCAGTGGCAAGAAGTAGATATCAGTTGTAATTAAATAATCAAACAATGGGTTCCAGATGGATTGCATAAAATCTAATGCTTACGAGAAAAGTCAGACTTAATATGTGCGAAACTAAACTTTGTTCCTTTCAGTCTATCTACTGTGATGGGGTTCGCTGCATGGAATACTTTGAAGCATGAGGAGCGATATGAATTTGATGAACTAAAGTAGTAAAACTGAGACCAATACCTTGACACAAAATTTCGGGCTCCCAAGGTTCCGTTAGATTGTGTGACAGAACAATCTGCTCCGACCAAGACAGACTTGCAATGAAAACTACCAATATTAACCACACTCAGCTAACACGAGCATAAAAAGCACGAGGGCAGAAATCAGAACCATCCTACTTATACACTGTGCACTTTCGTGATGCACAGCAAAAGCCTCTCTACTGTGTGATCAAAATATTTTGCGTTGAAATGACATTGAAGAAGGATTTGGACAGCAGTAGCCAAAGGAATGCAACTAACCATTTGGCTGTTCTGAGTGACATGCAGATGTAGGCGGGCTATTACAGAAAATGTCGCACACATTCCTATGTACGATGTACTTGCAATACGGGCTAGTAAGTATTGTTTCCTACAACCAGAGATGTAAAAATTTCCACTCATTTACAAAAGCCCACAGTTCAGGAGCCTGTCAGTGGCATCTCCTCACATACGTCAAGCGGATGCACTATCTCCTTTGTACTGCCTATGGGATACACTGCAGTCAACGCAGAAGAAAGAAAAAACAAAGAATGAAAAAGAAAACAACACAAAACAATGAATACGTAAGTCAGGAGAGAGACACCCTGGTTCAAACAAGGCCGATCCGTGGGGAATTAACATTTGTAAGACAGTTCAGAGCATGATGAAACATTCAAAACATGTTCTCATACATGCTACCGTCAATAATTAAGAAAGAACCACCTGGGTCTTAAACCTCTCCAGGAGAGAGACTCTTTCCTGTGATTTGCTGCCCGTAAACTAGTGCTTTCAAAACCTGTGCTTTTCTAGCCGATTCGAGGTTGCGTCTCATCGCCCGTCCCCGCTCCAGACCCCATGTGCTCGTGGTGTCACAGTTGGGTTCCCAATTAGCACATTTCTTCTCCTGTCAACACACAGCACAGCTGGAAAAGCTGCTGCCACAATTCCAGTCCACAAAGCCCAAGCCAAGCCCTGCGATGAGCAGCACAGACTATGAGACAAGCAGGACGGTAACAACTCTTCTCGGCGCTATGACGAGGATGGCAGGCTAAGGTGATGTAACGTCTCAGCTTGGGTTTTCAGCTGTCCAAACTCATCCTGGATCACGTCTGTTATCTTCTTCCGCTGCTCCATCTAACAGCAAGAATAGAAGGAAAATAACCAAAAGCAGCAATTTTCATATGCTGCAGACACTGGATGGTTTATGGGGTTTAATGTCCCAAAGTGACTCAAACTACAAGAACAGTGTAATGGAAGACTCCAGAACATTTTGACCACCCAAGGTTCTTTCATGTGAGTAGAAAATGCACAGTAAACGAGCGCTTATGTTTCGCCCCGATCTAAACGTGGCTGCCATGGCTAGGAATGAACCCAGGCTCAGTAGTTGAGTGCACTAACCACTGAGCCAACACATGCACAGATGGTGTCCTCGGAAACTGCCCGAGAAATGAACCCCTTCACGTCTGCACCAATGCTCAAAACCATGCATGCATTATACGCCGGAGAGGAACTCTATGCACCAATGGGATTCAGGCCCTCCCTCCTAGCATTTAAGGCAGTTCGGCTATATAAAAAGACATAAACCTACTCAAGCAGCAGCCTCCATGACCGCCTCTTAATGTGGGTTACACGGCATTTCACAATTTATGAAAGAATTTTCAAAACTTACATCAATGTATTATTTAACCCTTCCCACAGTTTCTCTCCTAAGCTGTCGCAAAAAGAGCCCAGTAAAAAGGAATGCACACAAAATAGTAGCAATACATTCAACGCAAGTGTAAGAAAATTTGCCATAACAGTCTTTTTGTTATGTCATTCAAGGATCCATTTATAGCAACCATATATTCATTGCAGCAGAAGACTGTATTACACAGGCATAGAGTATCTGTGACTGCACCAAATGGTGGGCTAGATGGGCATTCACGTACGAGGATTCACAGCTAAAGCTTAGTGTCATTATATAACCGGTTTGGTTTGGTTTGTGGGGTTTAACGTCTCAAACCAACTCTGATTATAAAAGACGCTGTAATGGAGGACTCCGGAAATTTCGACCACCTGGGGTTCTTTAACGCGCACTGACACCACACAGCACACGAGCGCTTGTTGTTCACCTCCATCGAAAAGCAGCTGCCGCAGACTGGATTCGATCCTGCATCCTTGGGCACAGTAGTCGAGCGCCCTAACCACTGCACCACCGCGGCGGGGCCATAATGAAAGATTATAAAAATGCAAACCAAAGTCTGCCTGCATGTCTCTCAACATGAACAATTGCCTCACTTTCACTGGTTATGCACACAGGCATTACAGACAAGGCACCTAAAATTCCAGTAATCAATCCTTTTGAATGACAAGTGAAAAACGTGCCCCTGCCATCGTATAGCTTGCCCATGGCAGAGTGCAAGCTATGAGTGCAAGGCAATGGGTAACAAACCCGTGCAGTTTGGCTTGCCAGCATGCCAGAAGAGCATATGTGAAAAAAAAAAAAAAAAAAATAATAATAATAAATAAATTGCCTTGCACTAGTTGCCTTGATGATTGCATCCTGCGTCATACTCTGTTCATTTGAGATTGAATGCTTATATATATATATTTTTTCTCCAGCTCTACTGCATTTGGCCACACATGGTCCCTCCAGAGCCAGAGTGCAAGTACAGCCGAGCCTATTCTGATCATCTTACCATGGCTCCACACTTCTTTCATGCTTAGCAGAGTACTACGCAGAGAAATTTCGCCTCGAGAAGTTATTTGCACCAGCATGTGAGAAACTGCTTTGGACCGAGAATACCATGGGTGACATGCATGGTAAAAATGCTTCATCTCAATTCCAGTATTAATAAGTCCTTGCAGAAAACTATAATGGAAATAAATTATTTGTGTCGTGCTTCAAATGTACCAGCACAGAACAAAATTTGCAGCGAAAGGGTGGCCGGGGTCTTTTCGAACATGACGAGACCGTGGTAACCTATCTTATGAGAAATACTCCAGAGAGCTTGCTAGGAGTGGTAAAATATATGTAACATAAAAACAATGCCTGAAATGGCCTTGTCACAAGACAGTAATGCCATATCTGTATCCATCGCATCTCTGAATGTTTGGTTTGGTTTATAGGATTTAATGTCCCACAGCGACCGACTATGACGGACGCATGGCTCCGGAAATTTAGACCACCTGGAGTTCTTTGATGTGCACTGAAATTTCACAGTAGACGGGTGCCTTGCTTTTCACCTCGGTCAAAACGAGACCACCACAGCTGGGATCGAACCCACCTCCTTGAGATCAGCAGTCGAGTGCTCTAACCACCAAGCCACTGCAACGGGGTGCATCCATGAATGTACAATGGCCAGGTGCAAGCCTACACGTGCCCTCACACAGGGCCGGTTACATTTAGTGGCAACAGTGCCTCACAGAAGTGAACTGTAGCAGTGGGACATGTGCACACAATGCAAAGATTCTTTGCGTAGTCCATTGCAGTTGCAACAGACTGTGCTGCTTCGTTTTTGAGTTTTTATAGGAACCATTGTGCATTTTCCTTACCGCACTCTTGTTTTCCCTCTGCATGGTGCTTCGGAGGCAGGTGAAGTCGATGGGGTTCCCAATTAGAATAGTCACTAACTGCAAACAGTAGAAGAGGGAAAACAAAGTAGTTTTTGACAAATGGCAGATAAGATCAGCTCACAAAATGTCCAGTAGAACATCCAACACAGCCTATGGTTATGCCTATAAAAAAGCAGAAATTAACGCTTTGATTTTCGCTGTCAGAATGTTATTACAGCCTTGCCACAATTATCAGTCCATCACAAAACAAAAACTAAGCACGCAGGAAGTAATATTCTAACATGTCGGTGGTAGCAGATATTAAGGACAGTCAACCTAACTAGATAATCAACGAAGCATTAAATGAACCTGCATTTGTCTTGTGGAGTAAGACAAAAAGCTTTACAGATACAGCTAACTACCATAGATTCAAAGTCACGAGGCTGCTAATTGCAACGAGACAACAGTATAAAATGGCGAATGTGCTTTAGGCTTAAAAAGGACAGACTGTAGCACCACATTTTGGTTGAAAATGTAGAACACACCAAACGAGTCCTGCATTACGATAAAAACAACTACAACTGCAGTGATAAGCCTTTTTTCTTTTTTTTTTCTGAAAACCTATAGCAGCAAAGGAAAGGAGAATACACGTAGAACAAATGCCAAAATATGTGTACTATTATAGCACAGCTAATGAAAAACCATGGTACACCAATAGTAAAGAAAGGCTGGATATGTTTGCGATAAAGTAAAAAAAAAAAAAAAAAAAAAAAAAAAAGGAAAGAGAGGTTACATACCTGTCCCCACTGCGGTACATAGGGTTCCTTGTTCGGCAAGACGTTGTTCATGCCTAGAAACATAACGAGATATGAATTTGCGTAACAGGTCACTGACATTCCCATCTGCCAAGGATACTCACCAACGTGCCAGAATGGAATGACTATGGGGCACTTCTTGCTCTCGGCAATTAGCCTGCCAACACCTGAAAAATTGTGCAAGCAAAGCAGTTCAGCCAAAATCAAGAATTACAAAGAAATAGAAACATGTGCATCCAATTAGCCTAATAGGCTTTACTTAAAAAAATAAAGGTCTTCGATGTACTCATTTCTAAATTTTAAGTCTCACGAAAGCAAAGCCTTCCTGATATGTTTCCATTTCATGTGCTCAAAACTGTGGACAATAAAAGTTCCCCATAGAGTGGCGCTATTTTCGTTCCATTTATTAGGCTTCCGGATACCACAATTTCCTAGCTATCACTTCAGGAATTTTGACAAACTCTGGTTGTATTATATGTTTGGCGACCAACCACACATGTGCAACCCTAAGAGTGGGCCAAACCTGGGGCATGCTAAATGAAGAGCTGGGATGCAGTATTACGGCTAGCATGGCGTCCCACAATCCAAGACTCTCTAACCGGAGTGGATTCTGCGTTTCCGCTCCATAGGACCGAGTCAAGTGTGTGATATGGTCCTAAAATGGCCCACCATGCCACAACACTTGCTTTTCAACTTCACCCCTTGTATCCCAGAAGCCATGTATGTTCCATAAAATTGACCAGATCACTGGTCATATAAGAGAAGTGGTGGTGTGACATAACATGCAGAGATATTGCTTCCACACCGGTGGTGACACAGCTATAATATCCAGTGCCATTTAAGATTTATATTTTTTTTTTCCTCCATGATTAGCCATATTTTCATACTTGCTGGACACCTGTGGGGGAATTGGGATACGAAGGTTTAATGGCATCCTTATGGTGACAACAACTTTATCTAACAATGCTCAGTAAAAGCAGGAAGATTAAAAGAGGAAAAAGAAAGCGTGGGCGAGAAGAGAAGAGAAAGGAGGACATACCCCACTTGAGGCGCAAAAACTCTTGGGTGACCATGTTGACCTTTCCCTCGGGGAAGATGTGGACCCACATGCCTCGATTGAGCAGGTCGATGCAGTAGTCCATGCCTTTCTGGAAGACGCCCTCGCCCCGGCACACGGGCACCGTCTTGCCCAGGGCAAAGAAGCGTGAGTGAATCTCGTTGGTGAAGCAGATGTCGTGTGCCGCCACACTCCAACGCATGCACTTCTGTCGCACCAAATGCTTCAATTCCAGCATCCCTGCACGCACAGCACCAAGAAGTGCTCTGAGACAAGGAAAGGTTGTGCATCATCTTGGGCGGTCCCGTTTGTTGACCCCTGTTGCAGCAGATAAATTCAACTAAATATGAACTCTGTTCAAAGCTATCATCATCATCATCCTGACTATACCCACTGCAGGGCAAAGGCCTCTCCCATATTTCTCCAATTAACCCGGTTCTGTGCTAGCTGCATCCACTTGACCTCTGCGAACTTCTTAACCTAATCCGCCCACCTAACTTTCTACCGCCCCCTGCTACGCTTTCCTTCCCTTGGAATCCAGTTTGTTGCCCTAATCAACCATCGGTTATCCTTTCTTCGCGCTACATGTCCTGTCCATACCCATTTCTTCTTCTTGATTTCCATTAAAATGTCATTGACTTTAGTTATTTCTCTGACCCGCTCTACACGCTTCCTATCTCTTAATGTTACCCCTACCATTTTTTGTTCCATAGCCCTCTGTGTTGTCCTCAACTTACATAGAACCCTCTTGGTTAGCCTCCACGTTTCAGCACAATAGGTGAGTATAGGTAAGTTGCAACTGTTGTATACTTTCCTCTTGAGCGATACTGGTAAGCTGCTAGTCATAATCTGCGAGTGCTTGCCAATAGCACTCCATCCCAATCTTATTCTTCTCGTTATTTCCTTTTCATGGTCCGGATCTGCGGTTACTATCTGTCCTAAGTAGACATATTCGCTTACTACTTCCAGTGCTTTGCTACCAACGTAAACTGCTGTTCCTTCCCGAGACTGTTGAACATTACCTTAGTCAACAGTCAACAAAATTAATATGCAGAAGCATATTGATTTTCAATCCTACCTTTCTACTTTTCCTGTCTACGTCACCAATCATTCAAAGCTATAGCGATGTTTAAAAGTCTTATGTATGCCAGCCCTACGCGGCCTAAAAAGGCAATGCATGCACACAGGATGTCAGAGTAAAGCCTGTGATGCCTTTCGAATAGCCTAGCAATCCCATGACCTGTTGCTCTGACCAACAAAAGCAGAAAGCACTACCAACTAAGAAGCCCTGTAAGGCCAATGGCAATGACACCTAGGAAAACAATTGCTACAGTCAAGCTCCCTTATCATTAATCTGATGGTCACATGTAATTGTGTTCCTGCATCCACAGTAGTCAGCAGACATCCCATATAACAACAATATACTAAGCATGACAAAAATGTTTATTTCTTCAAAAGAGCACTATGCGCATATACTTATTCAACAAAGACCCCACCATGGTGCTTTTCAAGCTATCCAGCACTGTCATGTTTTGAGCCAAGGCCCTTGTTGCCAAAAAGCTGCTTTAGGGAGGTGGTATAATTAGTTGCAGTTGAAGCATTGACAGCAGCATGGTGCCACCTCAGTCTCTAATGAGATTCATAGTGGTCAGAGAGTGTTTGTATTTAGCATACAATGGCTTCAGAGCATGGCTGTGGTTTTAGAGCACGACAAAGCAGCCCTAAGTGACACCTGGGCAGTGCAACAATGAATGTGTCGCCACAAATCCATCTGTGCCTGGGTTTTCGATAGTGACATGCCATTGCTAGGCCACAGAGCAAGGTGCTCACACAATACATCAACTTCATTTTCTGCTCGAACATTGCAGCAGCACGAAGTCGACTGGGCAAGTGACGTATACCATGTGACACGCTTTGGCCAGCAAGGTATTCAAACTTCTCAAATTGCTGCAGTTGGTTGATCCACCGCCGTGCGCTATAGCTTTGCTTTTGACGCTGCAACTGCCTCATGTCCCACTGCACTTCCATTTTAGATGCTTTCTAGTCGACACACGTGCACACAATAATTGACCCGGTAAATCATCAGCATGCGCTTGGCTGCTGGTTATTTACGTTTGCAAAGGCCACCTTTTTTCTAGATTTTAGGTCACCATGTTCTTTCTCTGGGATGCTGTTGCGAGAGTGAAGAGATGCTCTTCAGCCTTGTGCGAAGCATGACTATGGAAGGGAGAGTATACGACGCCGCGTCGTTTTCAGTAACCAAGAGGTCCAGCCACAGTTATTTGCTGTATTTGAGACAAATTTACATCGCTCTAATGCACATTTTGATGACAGAACTGGCCCTGTTCGTAATAAAAAAGTGTTTGCTATATCTGCAGCTATTATAAGGGGCTATAACTGTAATAGAACGCTAACTGAACTTAACAAAGCTGGTAGAGGAAAACTAGTTCCTCGTTAAGCAAGAAAAACAAATGCTATGCTGATGGAGTTCTTTTTCCTTTTCAGCTGAGCTTTGCATTGGCATCTTATGTAGGTGGGCCTCAAGTGGAAAACAGAAAACAGTAATAAAATTAAGTTTTCGTTGCACTCTTCATGTAAAGTTCTTATGGCCTGTTCTATTACCGATGCTTAATCTATTCTCTCAACCTTTTGTGTGCTTACATCGCAAAACTCATCAACCGAGAGCTATGGCCACAGCCTCGCCATTTCGCCATGCCTGTCCGAAGAGCGAAGAAGAAAAAGTCGTGGGAGGCGGTAGCTGGCAGCTGACATGGCCGAGCACTAACTGGACATACAGCTTTCTGACATTCCGTTGGCAGGAGCTGCCAACTTGGGGCTCTCCTTTCATATGGGAGGGTGATATCACAATCAGCCTGCCAAAACCCTTGCATTCACGTTATCCTTAGGTCACGCAGGCACGTTCATACGGCTCGGTTAAAGCGGGGCTTTATATATTGGCCGGTAGTTTGTGCTATCGCATAATTGCAAAGGTGGGAGTGAAAACGGAGAGAAAGATGTGACACCTCATCGCACTTTAGTGGTCAAAAGTGCCCCCTATGGCATAAATAAAGCTGAAACCATATAGTAAACTCCTATGTGCAGGAGCCATGTCTTTACTTTCAAGCCGAACCTAAGCGTAGCCATGCAGATAGCTCTTGCGTAACTCCAGGCTTAACCACAAGCTAATCCACAGCAATTTTCACACTGGACTGGAATCTAGGCACGTTCACAAGCTTAATAAAAGGTGATTTTCCTCTTCACCTCCTCTGCCCTCTCCGAAACAAATATCCACCTCGCAAAAATTTCCGGGAAGAACACTAGCAGCCAGTACTTCTGTATCTTCACAATGTTAACTGAGGAAAAAAAGGATGTGCAGTGACTTCAAACTCACCCCAAATGAAAGGGTCATCAAGGCAAGAGTGGTGGTTGCACACTGTAATCAGGGGTACATCTTTTGGTCGGTTTTCAATGGCATTGAAGAGGACTTCCTTGTTGTAAACATTCACTGTGTTGAGCCAGCCTTAAATAAAAGAAAAGTGAGAAAGCAACACACAGTGAGCACAAACCATAATGAGCAGTGCCCCAGTTAGAGATATAACAAGGCTGGCAAAATTTTATACCACATAAAAAAAAAGACTACCACCGATGCACAGAAATAAGCAGGCTAGCAGCATGGATAGAACTTTTAATAAGAGAGGTGATGTATTCCACATAAAAAAAGAGAGAGAGAGAAAGAAATGGATATGAACTTTTCGACAAGCTTTATGGCAAGCGTAATCCAATGAAAAGAGTTGCATAGTCTGGCAACTGCTTGATGCAAGCATTAATTAGCAGAACAGCTGCCACCGTTTATCCCTAGCATTAAAAGACCCCTTTCGGTGACCGCAAAAATCCCAACTAATGTGTGATGGTATCCAAGAGTTAAGAAATGCAGTATACAACCAGGGCAGAGTTAGAGTCTGAAGTCTCATGTGAGAAATAAAGCTAGGGTTCATACCAGCTAAATCATTTTTACTAACTGTGTGCAGTGTTGTAAACTAAGTCATATCCAAATAAGCTTGAGATATATGTGTTCCCTACATATGCCAAATGCAAATCTTTGACTATGTGAGATGTTTTGTGAACTGTAACACCAAATAATGCAAACGACTTAAACACCAACTGTCCACAGCAAACGGGCAAAAGTGCATTACAAACATAAAATGAGATATCGCAGTCTACAACTAACATTGTGAACCACCATCATCACAACGCGTTGCACAGCTACAAGGAGAGACCTGAGAGATGAAGCCTCAAGTCTTTAGCATGATGTGCAACGAACTGAATAGGTTTCTACCAGGCACATGCCTCGTGCACGTTTCCTCCTTGCAAAAGTAACCAAGTGTAAAACACAACAAAACTTGACAAAATGCGGCAGAAACATGCTAATGACCAAATTATTTTCGCAGTAAGGCACTCGAAAGTATGATGAGCATTGAGATTATAATGCAATAGCTGTGCCTAAAAGCATGCTTTGAGTGGGAACTAAGGGCTCCAAACCGACACACTGTGCCCACTCTTCTGACCACACTGAGAGCAGAATGCAACATTTATCACTGAAAACAATGAGCAAATCAAGAGCAGCATACAGCTATTACAAATAAGAATAAAAGCCATATAATGTGGCAACCGAGGGCTACATTCTTCAGCTAAGAATTAAACCTGGCACAGATGGGAGACTTGCGATGCCCACGGGGCACCTGCTGGTCTGCTGGGTAGTACAAATCCCCGGTGTCTGCATCCGAATGCATACAGCCTGTGTGGATCCACTGCTTTAATTTGTGTTACATATGAATTACAAAGAAGTTAAGGCGCTGAAAATGCTTTCACGGTTGTCATGATGTGAAAAAGACAATAAATAAAGCAATGCCAGACATTATGTGGCGTGTAGAAATCGTAGACGAAGTCTCGCCATGCTGCTAGTCGATATAGCCAGGGGGGTGTCGAGCGCATTTGTGGAGCTCTTCGAAAGCTTTACATGCAACTAAGCTTAAAGCACGTGACCACACGAAACCACAACAGGGATGGGCAGCGTAAATAACCCTTCTGAGGCACAGTCTTTCCAATAGCCGTGCATGGGCTGCTGGGGATTGCGTTCCCTGCATGCATGCTTGTCCCTGAACTTGCAAGTTGATCCTGCGCTGGTTTTTGTTTTTTACGCCCCGTTAAGATAAGTCACATTCGTAACATTTAAAAATACAGGTTACAAGTACTAGAAAGTCACACAGAAAGATGAAGCTGGGACTGCAGAATTGTTCGAATTTTGTCGCGGCAAGGGTTTCAGCATTCATCGTTAGGTACATATATCAGTGAAAGCACGCTGATCTCGTTCTACTGTTTAACTGCCAATCGCCTTTACTTATGTACTTGCAGCTCTTGAGCCAGAGCTCTAGCCTGTTGGCGCAGTGGGGCACTGCCAGTTCAGGAACGCGTGGTACATAATGACTGAAATGCTATTGTCAGCTACTTAGTAATTATAAATCTGCGCTAAATGCCGTCTATTGCTGAACGTTTCCTCTTGAAAGTGAATGGCTGTTTTCATTGAGATACCAAACGTTTTAAGTGAGCCCTAGTTTGCCATCCTCACCTCTCGTTGCTCGACGTACATGCAGTTTTATACTTGTACAGCTGTCGAAAACAGCAGCATAACGAACGGTTTCTATCCAGATCACAAATAAACATGCCCATAGCTGGCTGTACTCTATATAAAATTTCAGCCAGCAGAGGGCGAAAGGCATTTCTCTTGCACCAGAGCATGCATGCACCTGATCGCTCGGGCCGTACCAATCACACCGTAGCCCCGTTTCGTGCGGCTATAAAAGAGAGCAGCAGAGTCAAATTAACTTGTCCGTGGCACCCTATGACGCAAGCGGCAATATAGCGGCGGTGATGATGTTTCAAGGTGGAATGGTACACGACGCGATTGATGCCGCATGCTTTGAACATTTCGCCAAAAGGCAGCTCCATTTTTTTTCTTTCTTTTTTTCTTCTTTCTTTTTAGTGTTAGGCTATTGCTGGTTCACAATGATGTCCACGATATACGACGAGCATTTTCCACGCTCACCAAGGGGAAGAAAGAAGCACGAGTCGGCGTAGAAAGCCTGCGAGATATGCGCTGCAGCATAGGCAGAACCGCTGTTGTACTGCCCAGCCACGTTTTTCTTGGCCATCACAAGGCAGCGCCACCCTACCCAAAACTCCAGCGAAAGGCTCCTATTGCATGAACGGCTATGTACATAGAAACATTTCTTCCAGGGATCTGGAAGCCCCACGTATGAATCCCTGATCTGTAAGTCATGTACAATGAGGATGTAAAAACAGAAGTTGGTGCAACATGCCTCCCAGCCTTAATGACTAGCCATGCAACACGAAATATGCCACAAAGTGCACAGGCCATCCTGGAAGCGAGCAATCACAAGAGATCAAATGAAACTGGCAGTGAAAGAATGTGCAAAGAAATGGCACGAAATCACAAACATCACAAACACTGCACTGCAATGGGATGGGAAAATAGCGTGAGCCTTGATGTATATAGCATACTGTGAACGCACACAGAAAAAAATGTGGTCTTAAGACCGAGACAAAAGTGAGTTCCACAAGGGAAGCTCACCTGAGATGCGGAATACTCGGGCCCTGTGTGGGTTCTGTGCCCTCTTAAGAAACTGTGGCTCTTTCGTAAACACCAAATGAAAGAAAAACAGACAACCATGGGTCACATGAGGAAATGAAGAAAGTGAAGCACAAAAACCAGAGAGCAACCAGGAAAGAAGGCTTTTACAAGAGTATGCAGTCCCCTTGTTAACAAGTATTATCTACCTAGTTACACTGAGGGCTGCTATGGTATCCATTTATTTAGTACTCAAGGTCTAATAATGTGCTTAACGTACAGGACATATTTCCAGTCAAACGCCCCCATACGCACTTTTGTAAAACTCTGGCCCAGAAGGCAGGTTAAATGTATGACTGACCAAGCATACAGCTATCCTATGTCAATAAAGAAACTGTGCCACACAAACACAACAAGGATTAATACACACATACATTTAGCTACACTTTCAAAGTTAGTTTCTTGACAGTAAAGAGAAGGATTTCCTGCAGGAATTCTCACCAGCTGCTTGCACACTCCTCTGCAGTAAAATGAGCAGTTTTAGAAAATGTAATTTGCATTTTCTGTTGCAAACTCTAGCAATGCTTTAGAAGAGCCAGTACTCCTCCCAGGGAAGAGATGATGTGGGTTAAAGTGTGTCCCTAAAGTAACCCACTATTAATGTGCCCCCATATTAAAGAATGCATCATACCTCAACACACAAGTCATAATTTAAAAACTTTGTTCATAAAACACAGCAGTAGTGAAAAGCTTCCAGTCACCTTGTGCGTGACGATTCAAGATAATGCAAGTAAAAAAGCTTACATACAACATCGGTCATGCTTGTTTGAGCATACTGGTTTAACCAGCAACCTACAAGCCATGAGACAACATGGCTGCAAATGCAAATTAAAAAAAATGTGGTACAGAGACCTTGAACAAAGATCTGTTTTCATCTCACTGCTACTATTGTTTGTGGCTACAAAATGATGGAGGCTATGACAAATAACAATAACTAGAGAAAATATGTACCCAGGATATGGGAGAAAAATGACAGCACATACTACAAAGCTAACTCAAGCAGCTGCTGTCTACTTTGCAGCAGCATGTAATAACTAATGGTTCTACAGCTTGTAGCATAGTGAAAGTAATAGGAAGAGTCAACATTCCCCAATGGAATGTTTCCTTGTGATGGCCCACACACAGCTATAATGCAGCTTCTAAATCCATCACACACAAAGTGTACGACCAAAAGTGATGCTTCTCTTCTTCTAGAGAAAAACACAGGCAACTTAAAAAGAGCTCAGGCTAAATATGCAAACAGCTTGTTTTAAACAGATTGGCTTCAATGATGAGACACAATCTATTACATAAGAAGAAACATTGACTTTGTGACGAAATATACAGAAACTAGAACGAAAACAACATATCACCACCCTCGCACAGAGGCAACAAAGGACAGTAAATTTTGTTGCTTTTGCTGTGGAAGATTTCTGCAGAAAGGATAACACACATTATATGGTACAGGTTAACATGAACTCATTTCTACAATTATCGGAGAATGTTCTAGAAGAGTCGAGAAGAGAGAAGTACTGCTAAGCCTTAGTACAACAGCAAAGTACAGAGAGCTCTTGGCAAAAACTACAGCTTGCCCTCATAGACTGACATGGACATGAGTCACTGTGCTGAGCACTTTTCAGAAGAGCTAGGCAGCCAGAATGCACTCTCACATCATGACAAGAGGGAAAAGAAAGGGGGCACTGTAATCACCACAATTAGAAAAAGTTGGCATAAACAAAAGCAGCCCCACCACAAAAATACATCATTCTGAATGAGGAGTTTGCTATCTGTACTTCATCTCAGACTACATAAGAGTTATCTGAAATCTACTTCCATAGCATTAAATCACTGATAATAAGCATTACGTAAACTAGGCAGAAAATAGGTTTTAACCATTACACTTGCCACTATAATTAGGCTGTGCCATATTAACTTACGGGTTTATTACATGGCTACATTAGAGATAACCACGAGCACAGGATGAAAGTATTAGGGTTAAAAGTGCCATACAAACAATGTTTGGGAAGCTTTCGATTACAAAAATTGGTAGCACGAAGCTGCAGCTGTGGAGTGCTCCTATATGTACTGGTACCCCCAAAGTAAAACGAAGCACAAGAACGAGCAAAACTTTTTTTTTGCGGCGCGCACTGCAGGCGGATGTGCATGTGCATAGCCTGGGTGTGTGTGTGTGCGACACCCGTATGGTCACCTTGACATTCTTGGTGTTCACCTCGTCAGCAGCCTAGATGAGAGAGAACACTTTTTCCACAGGCCCGTGCTTCGTTTTATTTTGGGGGCACTAGTACACACATCTGTGCTATATGTGGTCCCTCTTGTAATTGTATGTCCTATGTGACAATCACAAAAGGGCACAGTGAACGGCTGGAAAGCCTCTCAATGTCACGAAAGATAAATGCTAAAAAGTGTGCTGTGGCTATATGAACCTGCATTTCTAGAATGAGACCGGCTAAGTACATAATGTTGACTGCTGACCCTACAGCGGCTTCAATTTTTTTTTTTTTTAAAGCTTTTATGGGTGGAAGATTTTAAGTAAAATGTATTACATGGCATTCTTGGTTTAGTTTCGTTTGTAGCGTTTAATGTACCACAGCGACTCAGGCTGTGAGAGATGCTGCAGTGGAGGACTCCGGAAGCTTTGATCAAATGGGGTTCTTTAATGCGCAATAACATTGCACAGTACCCGGCACCTTGATTTTCGCCTCCATCGAAAAGCGGCTGCAGCGGCCGGGATTTGATCCAGTGTTTTTAGCTTCAGTAGTTGTGTGCCCTAACCCCCAAGCCATCGCGATGGGGCATATGGCATTCTGATACCTCTTTGAGATGGCAAGCTTGCAACTCCTTCGAACTTTCTTCCCATAGGGGAATGTAAGGGAGTTGCTCCTTAATGGAGCTGTTGCCACATCACACAGCCAATAAGCTTTTCAGACAAACCCCCAGAGGCCCATTAGGCACTGCTCCCTCTGCACATGCTAAAAATAATAAAGTTGAAAACATCTCAAATGTTTCTCTAATTGCTTTTTGTTTTTCTTAACAAAGTACAATTATTATATAAAAATTTACTATGGATTTCAAAGTGAAACAAGTAGGCTCTCAAATGTACTCATATGGCGGCTTTGTCCGCTCTCAATTGTGAAAAGTATATCCCTGCTCTGATGCTTATGTTACGTGATAAAAACTACAATTGCTAAAGAAAAGCGACATAAATGCCAACATGTTACCTTTTCAAGATCAGAACTCAAGTTCACTGGTAACAGGGTTAGTCCATTCACCTTCATGTAGAAGATTAAACTCTCTACACAAGGAACGTCCTTAAATTCCCTTTTCTAACCAACTGTCGTGTACCATGGCAGCAATCTCCCTCGTGATAAAAATGAACTTGACAGAAGAGTGTTGAAAGGATTACAGCCATGTCCTTGTGACAGGAGTTTTACACATCTCAGTAAACAAGGCTATCATATGTAAAGGAACGAGATCTGCAAAGCTGATTTTAAAAGAAAGAAGCAACAAGTCCACCACTGAGGCAAGAGAAAAGCATTGAACTAACCAAATTTTCCGTGCACTTCACAAGAACAAAACTCCCAAGACCACAGACTTGCACAAAATGAGCAACCTTTGTTAGACAACCTGTGCAACAACTCAGGGCTTGTATTTCGAATAAGCATTGTTTTCAGAAGCGCTGCTTACACCATATTTGCAGTCATTAATTTACAATATCGAAGCAGTTCAAAATCGATCAGCGTATTTCATTCTTTCTAATTATGGCCATACCACGAGTGTTTCGTTAATGAAGTCACAACTAGGACTTCCAAATTTAAATGTTCGAAGAAAGCTCTCCCGTTTGTGCCTATTCCACAAAATTTATCTGGTTTGGTTTGGTTTGTGGGGGTTTAATGTCCCAAAGCGACTCAGGCTATGAGAGACGCCGTAGTGGAGGGCTCCGAAAATTTTGATCACCTGGGGTTCTTTAACGTGCACTGAAATCGCACAGCACATGGGCGCCTTGCTTTTCACCTTCATTGAAATGCGGCCGCTGAGGCCAGGATTCGATCCTGCATCTTTCGCCGTAACCACTGCGCCACCCCAGCGGGGTACAAAATTTATCTCACTAACCCATTACTAAAACGTGAACTTGCTGAACCTACTTACTTGTCAACACGCGTCGATCCCACACATAAAGTTCATGCCCCATTCTGTCATACAAATATGCGTTTTAATTCCTTCTTGCCAAGAACTGCAAGAGAATGGAACCACCTGCCTCCTTCCATTGCCTGCATTGCAGATCCCACGGCATTCAAAGATGCGATGAAACATCTCCTTTCTGTATAGCCCGGCCATTTTTAAATTTTCTTTGACATGCTTTTTTTTCTTTTTTTGGTGTATTTCCTTCATGTTAGAGTGCGGGTGATAACACTTACGAAACTGACGCAAATTCAGAGTATGGCCTAGGTTTCTCGGCTGTAGCGCTACAGCATTAATAATGATGCTTTTTTTTAAAGATAAATATTAAGTTTTAAATTCGCTGGTGTGCAATGAAGAGTACAACGCACATTCAAACTTGCATAAATGGGTTCTTTTTTTTTCCAAGGCACAAGGTGCAGCAATGACTAAGCACCTGTAAAATGTCAGGTTCATAAAAGATCTGACAAACCCTCCACACCCCGAAGCCTAATTGATCATTATTGCAGTTAAAACAAGGTTTTGGAAACAGTTGCTTCCACAGCTTGGGGTGCAGAGCGCAATCTGGATGACGCCTCAATTACAGATTTACTTGCCCTATGCGACAGCCTTCACTCCCCAAGGCAGTTACATTGGACTCCAATATTTTGTTAGACACTGAGAACAACTTCATCTAGTATTTTCTTTTCTCCACAAAAATCAATCTTGTAGCTCTTTCTGGCAATGCTCTGGTGCTTGTGCAGTAGCAATAGGCACGCATAAAGGCTGAATCGCATGCACGCGAAAACTCACGCGAACGCGACGGCGGCACGCGTCGCGCGAAGCCTTCGCGCGAACAGAAATGCATGTGTCGCTTGGCTCGTCGCTCGGATCTGCCGAAATAGAAAATTTCGCTCGTTCGCCCGAAAGTAACCGTACGTCACTGTCGCTCATTTTGCACGCTTTCTTTATTTTGCTGTGTTTCATTGTGATTGTGCATTACCGCGTAAACATTTCGCTTTGTACGAACAATGGTGGATAGCCAAGGATTCAAAGAACGTCTAATCGCAACCGAAACAATAATAGAAACAAGGGGTCACGTGACTATTCGTGCCGCTTACAGTGCAAGTTCACACACACTCGATACGGTTTGCTGTAAATACATTTTACTTTGCCATGTTGTCGCAAAATAACTTTAATTCTTGCAATCGTTATGACTTGTTGGATTTGGCAATAGTTTTGCGGTGTACTAAGCCATTATGCCAGCCAAATGCCAGCCACACAACCTACACAGAGCGTTGTTGCCGTTTCGCTCGGTTCGCGCTGTCGCGTGCATGCGTCTTCCCCTGTAGGCGACGGAGCGAACCATGATCGCTTACGCCGCGCCGCCTTGTCGCTTCGCTCACTTTTTCGCTCACATGCGTTTCCCGCTTAAAGGCTGAATCGCATGCACGCGAAAACTCACGCGAACGCGAATGTGACGGCGGCACGCGTCGCGCGAAGCCTTCGCGCGAACAGAAATGCATGTGTCGCTTGGCTCGTCGCTCGGATCTGCCGAAATAGAAAATTTCGCTCGTTCGCCCGGAAGTAACTGTACGTCACTGCCGCTCATTTCGCATGCTTTCTTTATTTTGCTGTGTTGCATTGTGATTGTGCATTACCGCGTAAACATTTCGCTTTGTACGAGCAATGGTGGATAGCCAAGGATTCAAAGAACGTCTAATCGCAACCGAAACAACAATAGAAACAAGGGGTCACGTGACTATTCGTGCCGATTACAGTGCAAGTTCACATACATTCGATACGGTTTGCTGTAAATACATTTTACTTTGCCATGTTGTCGCAGAATAACGTTAATTCTTGCAATCGTTATGACTGTTGTTGGATTTGGCAATAGTTTTGCGGTGTATTAAGCCACTATGCTAGCCAAATGCCAGCCACACAACCTACACAGAGCGTTGTCGCCGTTTCGCTCAGTTCGCGCGGTCGCGTGCATGCGTCTTCCCCAGTAGGCGACGGAGCGAACCATGATCGCTTACTATTGCGCATACAGACACGTGTACTTGCACATATGTGTGAAAGTTACCAAAAGGAAACCTGTTAATCCCGTAAGGGCAATATCTTGTTTCCCAGCCCGTATAACCCAGTATTCAATCTTCAAACACTACAAATGGTCTCAAACACGTAGTCAACTACCACGCTTCTAAACGACAAGCGACAAATCGAACTGGCTCGTTGCTGCCCGCAACCTGCTGCTTCCTGGGTCAAGTACCAGCTGCTTATATAATCACATAACAAGTGTAACAAGTGCGCGACAGGGGTATAAATGTTGCCCGAAGATGAAACAGCGATGCCCTCGAAACCGGTTATGAATGTTTTGTGACGCTAAACTCGGCGCCAAACCGAGCGCACGGAGGGCAATCACTTCGATCGCCGAACTCGGCCTTGCGTTATCTCACCTTCCAATCACCGATACGGCATTGCCCGGATAGGAAGCGCGAGTGCATTGCCTTGGCGTTTTACCTTGATAGCAAGGGAAGGTCTCGGGGCATGCATTACAGAATTGTCTCAGCTGCGTTGCGAGGTTTACCCGTACTACGCGCTAAATGGAACGGAAGTTACAAGCGCTGCACAGCGTCTACTTCCCAGAAGGAAACACTTTCGCTATCTGCTTTTGGGCAACCGTGGCTCAGGCACACCCGAACAGGAGGAAACGAATGCGACCAGCTATTGCGCAAGTTATGTGGCGAAAGTCCGAGGTAAAAGGGTTGCATCGACGCTTACACAAACGCACCACGCGTACACGATCGATTAGACGTAGTTACCTACCCAAATTCGAGAGTACACTAGGTATATAAATACCGAATGTACACCACTGTGCGGAGAGCTTTCCACCACAAATGTTTATTTTCTTTTTTTTTTTTTTTTTTTAAAGAAAATCGCGTGTCTTTGAACGTTTGCTTACCGTGAAAGAGTTTCGCCAGCAGGCCGACGGCGGGAACGACTACCGAGGTTCCGAGCTGCCATAATTTGCTGGGCTGGCTGAGGTTAGGAAGGGGCCACTGTACCTCTAGGGGCATTTCTGTTGCTTGTGTGTGAGACTAGCCGTTTCTCGGATGTGCAAAGATGTATTTCTCGCGGCCAACGCGAAACATCAACGTCTAGCACCTGCTAGCACACATCACCCAGCCGCGCAATACAAGACACCACCGACACACCACTCAAATGACTGAGAGGAAGCCAAAAGGAGGGAAGTGGAAGCGAAGCGGAGGAGGAAAGAGCAAAAGTAACCGTAGACCGCCAAAGCCAGAAAACAAGCGCGTCGACAAAAAAAGAACAATAGAAAAAAGGAAGCGGCGAACGTACGATGGCGCGCAGGTAGAGTGGAAGCCAATAAAAAGTCCGCATTAAACAACACG
This sequence comes from Amblyomma maculatum, assembly GCF_055883805.1. Taxonomy (NCBI): domain Eukaryota; kingdom Metazoa; phylum Arthropoda; class Arachnida; order Ixodida; family Ixodidae; genus Amblyomma; species Amblyomma maculatum. Next base: position 341,609,786 of record NC_139344.1, read on the forward strand.
TCATGAAAAAGAAACCAATCAGAAAGCGTAAAACAAAGTCCCCCATGTCTCGGTGCAGTCAACGCTTCAGATTCTAGCAATAAAAATAATTAAACGACAGAAGCAATCTAAAATATTGCTACAATGCCTTTATTTGTTACTCCAAATATATTAGAGGGACCTTGACAGAGGCGGCACACACGGCTTGCTACAGAAAGACACCATCAAGAAATGGGGCTGGCAACGCTCCAACCCGCAATGCCTGCAATGATGGCTGAAGCGTCGTCTGGTCAAGCAGTGCGATTCTGCGAAATGTGGTCGTTGTTCCTGCTTCGTGGTCAACCGCACTCGGTAGTGCAGTGCAACCTTGCAATTCCGTTGTTTTGTTCCCAACCGGGCCTTCAAGTTACCTGAATTGCTCGGTCCTTTGCTAGCACCTGTGAATAGAGGTGTGAGCAGCCCGGCACTGGCATGAATCAGAATGAGAAACCTACGTTTCGCTGTCCGCGTCGCTTTTTACGGCGTGACCATTTATTCTGCCTTATCCACAGCTGTAATTTATATCTTCATTCAGTGGTTCGGACGTTTACAGACCGACCTCTATGACGTGAATGGCGCCGCAAACCGCACCGTGCGCGGATGGCCCTGCGGCGATTATTCCCAGGGCTCAGAATCGAACGTTTTGTCCCGCGATGTGATAGCTAAAGGGCAAATCGACGTCAATGGGTGGTGGCAGGATCAGGCGACCGTTTCGGCCAACATCCAGTGCTTCAACGAGCCTTGGGCTCTTTGCTCCAAGGCCTTCTCCATCACATGCAAACGGGGCACCGTTCGCGCCATTTACCAGCACCTGTCGTTCCGACGCAACCTCACGTTGCGTAGCTTCAGCCTCTCGCTGCGCGTTTCCGCCGAGCAACTCGAGTCTCAGACGGCCGACTCGTTCCTCGGGGCTCTGGTCCTAGTCAGGCTGAGTGACGGCAGCGAGGAGTTTCTGCGCGTGCCCTATCCCGCAAGCACGAGCACACTGGCACGGCGCGAGGGGGTCTACGCCGCCTCGCGCTCCGACCGCACCATCGCCACGGCCACAGTGATGCTCAGTTGCTACGGCTACGCCGGTGTGGTGCACTTCACGGACGTGCGGCTCACCCCGCTGGTAGAGCCCGCTGCCAGTGAGAGCTGCCGGGCCCGCGATCTGCTCGAGGACTGCCCGACGTCCGCACGCAACCTGCCGCCCGTGCACCGCCGGCAGAAGCTCAAATTTGAACTGCTACTGGGCAAGGTCCGCTCGTCCAAAAAGCGTCACCTGATCAAGGACGTGGCGCTGGTGACACAGCTCTCCATGGACCGACTGCCAGTACTGGAGCATACGCTGCAGTTATGGGAAGGACCTGTCTCCCTGGTCATTTACGTGCCCGTAAAGGTAACTGCTGCGTTTGGAGTGGTACACCTTTTGAGCTGCAGCCAATTAGCCCGGCAGAGATCGAGGAACAAAGTGCTGTCATGCACAGTTGTACAAGTGATATCTATACCAGCATGCATACACATACCATGGTTGCAATTTCCCACCAGACAATGCACACGCAAGGTTAGAAGGTTAAAACTTGTGCTGTTTATTCCCATTCATATGTGTGCACAGATGTTATACCTCTGTCACATGAACACTTTCGATCCTCTTTGAACTCGTTCTGCATTCAACTCAATTCAGATCGAGGCTGTCACACGACAACTTTCGAGTGCAATCGAGCCCAACCTTGCTCGGCTCGAAGCCGCTTCATAAAGCGCTCTTGAGTTTTCAAACACATTCGATAGTGGGCGCCCCACCCTTGACATCGCCTAACACACACGAAGGAAACTTCAATGGTCATTCAAAATGACCACGTAGCACCAGATGCAACCATACCATGGTTGCAATTTCCCACCAGACAATGCACACGCAAGGTTAGAAGGTTAAAACTTGTGCTGTTTATTCCCATTCATATGTGTGCACAGATGTTATACCTCTGTCACATGAACACTTTCGATCCTCTTTGAACTCGGTCTGCATTCAACTCAATTCAGATCGAGGCTGTCACACGACAACTTTTGAGTGCAATTGAGCCCAACCTTGCTCGGCTCGAAGCCGCTTCATAAAGCGCTCTTGAGTTTTCAAACACATTCGATAGTGGGAGCCCCACCCTTGACATCGCCTAACACACACGAAGGAAACTTCAATGGTCATTCAAAATGACCACGTAGCACCAGATGCTTCAATCCTTCTTGAAAACCTCAATGCAGATCAAGTTCAATGAGAAACGGAAGTGTTCTTGTAACAGAAGTATCATATGCATAATACAATTTATTTTTGCAGTCGATTCAAAACGAGGACACTATACAAAGTTAGGGACGCTTATGTATCAGTAAGGGTGGATGCGATAGTTTTTCAGTTGGACATTGTGTATTGTTGCTGATTAATGGTCTTAATTAGTAGCAGAGAACAGTAAAGATAATATATTACTGCTAACTAGCCTGATTTCACATAAGTGTCGCCAGTAATATAATGTGTCGTTGCTGTCCACTCTAAGGTATGATGCAAGTGACAAATTATTAGTTAAATCTCCGTGTTTTTGATTCATACTCTGTGCTCTATTTCAATGTTTAAATTAGTGTGAATGCCACCTTTTTGAGCTCCTTGTATTGAGTAGGGGTGATACCATATTCGTGTATTACATATGTAAGTATTTTAATACTGAGCTCACTTGGCTAGGCCCTCTTTATTGCATACTTGTAGTAATTTTGCATTTCACCGCAGCTCTGAAATTTCTTCACTATGGATTAAAAATAGCACTTTTGATTGTCTTCTATCTATCTTCATTCCTTACATACACTAGTATAGCACAGCTGCAAAAAATTACGAGGGTTCAAAGCTGCTGAACCAAATATTGAGCGAAAGCATTAGCTGCAGGTGACCGAGCGTTCTTCTTCTCTTTTTCTTCTTCTTCAGCCCACATATAAAGCCCCGCTTTAACCAAGCCGTATGAACGTGCCTTAGTGGCCTATAGGGGTAACATGAATGCCAGGGTCCTAGCAGGCTGATTCTGACATAACCGTCCCATGTGAAATGAGAGACCCAAGTTGGCAGCTCCTGCCGACTGCTCGAGTTGGTAGCCCAGCTCTCACCCTAGTGTCACGTGGGGTGTGACATCACAGCGTCACGTGGGTAAGACGTGGCTACTGGCCGCGCTACGCTGAAGGCTCGAAACCTAGAGTAGTATTGCTTTCGCAATAAAAACATGCATGTCTAAATGTGTGTATCTTTTTGACAGGGGGGCAAGACAGATGGTGACTGGCAGAAGCTGTACGTCCAGAAAAAGTTGCAGAACCTCAAATTGCACCCGGACAGCCATGTGTCACTCGCCTATGGCATGCCAGGCTCTGGAGACTACCCGATCAATGCCCTGCGCAATGCTGCCATAAAGCAAACAAACTGCGAATATCTTCTTGCAGCTGATGCTGATTTCCAGCCGTCACCTGACTTTCACAAGCACTTCCTTCTTTCCACAAGGTAATATTTCATATTAAGCTTAGTGGCGTCATGTGTCGGCAAATGAAGCCACGCAAAGAAAGTGCACCATTTTTACAGCCTTATATAAGAAAGGCACTGAGGACAATTTATTTCTTCATTAAAGGGCCACTGTCCAGGGTATGGCTTTTTAAGCAAAGTAGCCCAATGCTTCGATTAGGTACCAGAGATAGTCTGTGCAAAATGCTACAGAATCAAATCTCTCTCATCCTCCCCTCCGGGAAGCCAGCTTCCCCTTTCTCTACGCTTCCCTAGGCTGATGTCTGGGAAGCAACGACATCCATTGGTCCACCTCGCTGACTGACGGGTGAAGGATGGGGGTACATAACTAATTGTGTGCGCCACTCGCTGCGCGCTTTAGCATCGTCACGGCCGGACTGAAAGCAATAAATGCAGCGGCGCGTGCTCCCTCACCCGTTTCATTTTTGCACATGCAGAGTGTCACGCCCTACCTCCCACCAAACGTGGAGGAGGAAGGGGAATTTGGCTTGCGGAGGCTAGACGACCGGGCAGGAGAGTGAAAAAACTTTGCGAGGGAACAGGAGGAGAGAAACATGACAGAATCGGGTGATTGCGGTGGCTGTAACTGCGTTATTAGTTACTCTTTTCAAAAACATTTTTTTTGGCCTTGCGTTCTGGGAGCAAAGCCTCACAGTCGTGGGGGAAGAAAATATTTTCGACCGGAGGGTGGACAGTGGCCCTTTAAGAGCGAAAGCCTTATTTGTCCCATGATAACGAAATCCGTAGTTGTAGTCGGTGTCATGATACAGAAAATTCCTCTCCACTGCTTGCCATCTCTACTCTCCGAAGTGGAGAGGAAAGCTACCACGGCAGCTTTGAAGTAGAGAAACATAGCCAGAGAGGACACTGGAGAGTAAAGGACATGAGAGGAGTGCAGAGAAATAGGATTGCAGATGGCATAGGAAAAGAAAGAGCTAGCGGACAGCGTACAAAGCACCGGAACGGGATGAAGTGTCGGAGGAGGGAGCGGACGCTGGCATCAGACGACCTGCGACATGACTCCGTCGCGCCAGCGCTCACGCAATAGCAGTCTGAAGTGCTTCTGCAAAAGGTTGTGCGTAACTCACACACTGAATACAATACCAGCCAAAAGAGCTTTACTACATGTTGAAAACATAACTCAAATACTTTTCATTCAAGGGACTATAATGCTTTCACATTCATACATGTAAGTAGTCTTAAGTGTTCGTGCTAAATTTTTATTACAGTACCCACAGATATACGAGGTATATCCCCCCTTATTGTATGTATGGTATTGCTCTACTGTGACATGTCATGCACTTTATTTCAGTCCATTGCTCATAAAAATATTGAACCATGCAGTTGGCAATGACTGGTCTTTCCCGTGCACCAAGCTGCGAGACAAAAGAATATGCGTGATGTGGCGCAATATCATTTGCAGTTCAAACCAAGTGGCGTCACCACTGCTCACGTCATAACCGGATGTAACTTCCTTACAGAGCTTTCTGCGTGCCTCTTGCACCCAATTTCGGTTTAGTATGGGAAAGAAAGCATTGGATTTCCTCGTGCTACAGGGCTTTAGAAAAATTAGTTTTTTTTTTAATTTCAAATACCGATATGGCATCATCTTGTCCATGGTTTCATACTCCCAATGATAACCACTTAACTGTGATAATTAAAACTTAATTAGTGGTTTTTAGTTAATTTGCTGGATGATTAGATGAGTTTGCAGCATATTGCATCTGTTGTGGTAAAGAGTTTGCTCCTGCAAATATTAGTGTTAAACCACTATTTTCAGGAATTTTTGAAAATGTTTGCTGAAAGATCCAGTGTATATACTCACAGACATTTCTGTGGTGGTTTCCAAACAAGGATTTCATTCCCTCTTGAAACACTGAAACTCCTGGTATCATTTGCAGAAAAAAAGATGAAGCGAATCATTTCGGTTTTGAATCCTGTCAAAACTATTCACATTATATGCCAACCATAGATTCTACAGAGCACAGTTTGAATATTAGATACTATGAGCAATTCCTTTGCCTGAGGTAGCAACTTTTTGCATTTCTGTGCATAAAGCCTAGAAGTCAGCATGTTTTACTTCATCATAAAGGACAGGTATGAAGTATAAACCAAGATGTTTATGCTTATGAACCAATATTAAAGCTGTATAGCACATGATTTTCGGTTGCGTGTTTTATAGTTTGTAATAAAAACAACGACGAAATGACAAAGATAAGGAGAAGGAAGCCGTGATCATATTGATCTGTTCCTTAATTTTTTTTCTTCCACAAGTGTTCAAGCAAAGGCTAAAATGGAGCTGTTCTGTATTAGTGGCTCACTCAAATGGACACAATTTGAACACGAAGTGAATTTCTCTTATGCCTTTTAATTGCAGATCGGTGGCCAACACAGACAAGGTAGCATTTGTGGTGCCAGCCTTTGAATACCTGGAGCTGCCACAGAAGACTGACGGAGTCGCCCAGACCAAGGAGGAGCTTATGCAACTGCTGCACAGGCAGGATCCATTTGTGCAGCCATTCCGACATGACATCACGCCCGAGTCCCACCAGAGTACCGACTACTGGAAATGGTACCGCACTGACAAGCCGTACGTGGTACAAACGTTCAGTGACAAGTATGAGCCGTACCTGGTGCTCAAGAACACTGGCCAGCTTCCGCTGTACGACGAGCGCTTCACGGGCTACGGCATGAACAAGATCACTCACGTGACCGAACTCTTTGCGGCCGGCTACGTCTTTCTCGTGCTTCCCCACGTGTGGCTGGTGCATGTGCCACACAAGCCGTCGTCATACTTTGCGGACCATGTGCAGAACCCGCAGCACAGACTGCGCAACAGGGTGCAGCGATTCGAGTTCCTCATAGACATCATGCGCAAGTACAAGCTTGGAAGATGCAAGTGAGGTTGTTGAAAATTTGTAGTCCACTTAATCTTAGTGCCATTGTGCCCAATCAGTAACAGTTATTGTCTCTAAGACAAAGGGACTGACAGCAAAAAAAGAAAACAAACTCAATGTTTGGCACATGGAAATCTAGAACCATTATTTCTCGCGAGGCAGTTTCCCGTCTTATAGTGAGCTTCCTCCATAAAGAAATGATGGGATTTTGTAAAGTGTTCACTTGCAGTGGCGAGAGTAGAAATGTCATTTGGCTCTCTCAGCGGACTTCCTCTCTAATGACTCGAATATTACTACTCTAAGCTAATTACATGGCTGCTACCTGCTTTTTCACATGTATATATTTGCACTGGAAATTGGATGAGAGACGACTTTCAAACATTATCGAAAGCAGGCACTATACCTGGGTGTTGAATGGATGCTGGGCAACTTTGTTGAATTTTTATTCTTTGTAAAAATCGATTCTCTGCCTCTCTATGTCAGTACCTTTGTCTGGCAGCCGAAAAGTGCTTTTTCCCCTTCCAAAGCTATGTGCCATCTAGCTCAGATACAAGTTTTGTGAAGTTACATTGAAAATTGGATTTAAGAAGGGGTTTGCAAATATTTTTCGAATGCAAATATGGGAAAAAGTGGCCTACGAATATCGAATCAAATATCTGATCAGTTAAATAAAAGAAAAGAAAATTAAAGAATAGCAAACACAGTTCATCTTCTTTATTTCAGAATTCGCATGGTACTCACAAATAAAATTAGACTAAAATTGCAATGAAGTATATATCCTACTGAAAAATCTGGTATAAATTTTATACAGTATTCTGGAAACTAGTTTTTTGTACTGGAAAACAGGGTAGAGCTGTGATATAGCTGCTAAATACAGCAAACTCTAATTCGGCTCTTAAGGGACCAAAAAAATGTCCGAATTAACTGAAAGCTCAAATTATCGAATGAGCCTTAAAGAAAAAACTGCCAAACATCTTCTGCATCAAGTAATTTTACCTGATGAACACCTTCACGGTGGATGTCGCCGTCTTAGATGAAACCGAAAGGAGGACGTTTTTTTCCTGATTTTGACCAGTGCTTCACTTTGCGCACATTGTCGAAAATTTCGAAAATCAGTTTTTTGAATATTGAGCAAATAACAAACATATTCGATTCATATTTGAAATTTCGAGTATTTGCACACCCCTAGATTTAAGCTTTTCTGCTACTTGATCCAAACTTGTGGTGTCAGGGCATTTTTTTGAAACTGACCTTGATTACTATTTGGAAGTAAATAGGAGTATGGCTAATGATAGACTGCCTTGACGTATCACACTTTGTTTGCAAAAATAACTGGTGATGGCAACACGTGTGTAACTTTTAAACATTTTCTACCCCTAATAAGCACTTTCAGTTAAAATAGTGGCTTGGAGCAGAGTAATCTGTCTGTTCAGGCCAACTGTCATAACTTTGGAGTGAGTAGAAAAGTGTCCTAGCATTCAGTTCATCACAGTGGCTAAAAACGAGAGCACTGCCAAAAAAAAAGGTGGTGTAGTGGTGTCCAGAGGAAACGATCAGAAGGGTTGTGCCTAATGCTGAGAAACCTTTTCCGAATCCAAAGCTGTGTGCTGTTACTAAAAGTGGTTACTGTACCACGAGCAATACTGCGCTCGTCATGATATACGAGGTCATTTGCCTGCTTTCCATAAACTATCTTCTACAGGGTGCTGTCAATATTCAGAAGGTTCTAGATGCTACTTGGAAAATTTTGTTTTGTAAGGTACTCGACTTTCATGTATGCAGTGCTCATTGTTCCACCATATCTGTATACATGCGCTGAATGCCATGCCCATAAGCATATAGCACATTAAGATGCCTGAAAGATGTGCTTGCTGCCTGTCCTGAATGTGGAGATATGGCGACAGAAATTTGCAAGTGTTGCCTAGATATATCAGTATGCTGAAGTATTCATTGGCCTCCAGTTTGCACTAAACTTGGTTGAAAAGTTTGTGTTCACAAGTGTATGGATGGCTGAGTGCTCTGGCTGCTCATCTGCACTGAGAGTATTGAGACATTTGTTCCGGAGGTAAGGGCTAAACTGTGTATGTGTTTGTGTCAGCAGCAAAGCTTGATGCATCAACATGGATAAAAATTGACTGTACAGTGAAACCTTGTTAATTTAGGCCTAAAGCGAGCCCCTATCAGATGTCCCCATCAGGCACTGGATGCGAATTAATTCGAAAGAACTCCCAAAGATGGGCCTTGTAGTGAAAGAAGGTGTGGACGCAATTACCACGGAGGCCACTCCTGATATGACCAGCTACGGTGGCCCAGTTGGTTACGGCGTTTGGCTGCTATCGGGCCCAAGGATGCGGGTTCAGTCTGAGCCGTGGTGGCCACATTTCTGTAGAGAAGAAATGAGGTGTCTGAATGCTGTGCCATCTTGATGCACCCCACGGATAAACAACCACGGGTGGCCGAAGCTATTCTGCTGCTTTCGACCACAGCACAACTTAGCCAAAGATCCCAGGTACTACCCCAGTCGCATTGGCAACATTGCAATGAAGGTGAAACGCACGTCGCCTGTGCATTGTGCGATGTCAGTGCACATTAAAGAACATGAAATTGACGAAATTATTCCTTTACTGCAGCATTCGTAATAGTTTGAACCATAAATCAACTAACTCCTCTCACTTTCATTCCACCGTTCCCCCTTCATATTCTTTCCCTCAGAGCACGGTCTATTTAACTGCACGTATTCTGCTTAAAAACCAATGTTCAGTTTTGTGTTTTTTTGATGGCGCGCCCATGGTAAAGCATTTGACATAACTGTGAATCATATCATTGCCATGCGGTTTTCATCTCAATGGCAAATGACCCATGCTGGTTTCATAGTTTTTCAATATTGCTGCAAACTATTGTTGTGCAACCCCAGTCTATCACTTTGTTGCATGCAACATTGCGCAACAAGCTGGCACTTGGAATAGTAGCTGCGTTGCAATGCTCTCCTCTGTTCACAGGTTAAATTTTCAGTGGTGCATTTTTCACTTCAGTAGTTTTAACGCATGTGTTGGGCTAGTGTGGGAACTTTCACAGCATTTCTTCGAGGTTTTCCTCTAAAAGAGTTTCATTGTTACAGCTGAATCCATTTTTTACACCCAACTATTCTGACACTCTCCACGGTGAATGAACTACAGCCCCGCCATATTTCCTGATATGATCAGGTACAGCTACAGTCTGCAGTAACTGCCGCACAGAATGCCTCCATGACAGAAAGTAGTCTACTGTTAAAGCTTTTCGTATTGCCCAAATAAAAAGCTAGCCATGAGGCCAAAATATAAGCACAAGAATTTTGATACCTGTGGCTTGTTTGATATAGTCAAATATCAAAAATTGATTTTGCTTACTGTTCAGCGGAGTGACACACGCCACACGTCCCATAATTACCAACTGCTTTTTTTTTTTTTACTTGCATCATACACTAGGTAGTATAAACTTAATGGCTGTTTTGATGGTAGTCAATTGCAAGGTTCATACTCCTGTATTGGTCAACGTTAGCATGGTAGCACGGTTGGTGATGCAACCCTACACGATAGGAGTTTCCATGAACATGCTGTTGTCTGCTTGTTGTAAGAGTGCACTCTCCATCTGCGATCCTAGTGCTAGATGCTTCTGATTGGTTGGGCTAGGAGCACTTATTTTTAAGCTGGCCACATTAGTGAAGCACAACATTGGAACAGGCAAAAAGGGTTGGAAGCCATTGTGGATGCCAGGATGACGTCACATAGTTTTTAGTGGGAAAGCATAATCAAAGTCATTATTTTTCGCCGAATAACTTTACTAACTATAATGCGAATGGTTTTGGCATTTTTCTGTGGAGACCATTGGCCTTCTGTTACTCGGACATTGTTTCCACTCATTTCAAGTCTGAATTAACAAGGTTTTATTGCACTGCTGTCGCGTCACTGGTATTGCTACTACCGGCCTTAGCATGCTCCCCTATCACATGTATGGCAACTTCATTGCAGCAAATTTTTTGTTCACACTGGCATCCTGTAATCTTTTGCTGCCGACTGTACATGCACACTGGCTCAGCCACATTGGAGGTCCTGCACCTGTAAATTCCTCTGAGATGACTGATCGTCTGCTGGTACTATTCTGCTGTACTCTACTGGTACTCTGTGATGACCAATACTATTTTTGGTGGAGAATGTCCGACATCCAGCAGCACGCTCTTAATGCAGCTCATTATGCTGACGGGCAGAAAGCAATGCTCTTTTTTGCGTGTTTATGGTTTTTGTCTTACTCATTTTGACATCTTGTGTATCGAAATTATTGGCATCTTTTTGGTCCACTTTTTCTTTTATATTATTTTACACGCAGCTTCAGTTGTCACTTTGAATTCCTCCAGAACACTCCTGTGAACGAGCTGTTCTGTCCATGCAGCATGGCCACAAAGGAAAGATACAGGATGGATTCATAATAAAACAATTAAAAAGACAATGACCAGAGAAAAGGTGAACATGCTGTTTTATTATCATTACCTACCAACTAGTCGAACTTAAAGTTCTGCTAGATACAGGATGGGGGAACACCTGTGGTTTTTTTCTACACTTCTAAACATCCGTGCTTAGAGATACATAGCCAATGGGAGCAGGAAACAAGACAAGCTCTGTCACGCTTGCCAAAGATAAGCTCATCAGCCATTTCTCGCACCTACAGATATGACTCACCAACTAGTACAAGCTGACCGTCATGAAATACCCGTGCCCGCTTCCGTGAATGTGGTTTCCCCTCCCATAAATTCCTACTTTGCAAACAGTACACCTAGGAATTGTGACTTCGCCACAACTCAACTGCTCTGTACTATGGTTTAAAGCAGGATTACAGCTTCCTTTTATTAGAATTTTTTACTGCTTAAAATTAAATGCTAAATGGATCCGATTCTAATGCAATTTTGTTTTTTTACCTGAACTGAACCTTACCTAAAATCTGCATTAAAATCAGATTCAAATTCCAAAGAAACAGCCTTCCTTTGCAGCAGCATTTGGGATTTTATTGGAGACATCGAGCCCTACTACTACATTGTGACTGCTTCTTACTTTCCTTCCTCATTTAGCATTAGCATATTGAACTGTGACATCATAGATAGAGTGGAAGTGGAGATATTGGTTTGGTCTAAAAAAGAAATTGATAAAGGTATTCCAGATCCAATTTGTTATAACTGAGGAAAGTCAGTATCCTTGACCTTGACAAACTTCACAGCTAGCTGGCTAATCAGTGAGAGTTGCACCCCTGTCGGAAGGGAAAATGAACAAAAGTACACAAGCCTGGAGCATAGTGAAACAGTGTACCGTCATTAATGGCATTGCTCCACATGTGCCTGCACAGGCTGGCAGGCTCTGCACTGTCACCATATATAGCCTGCTAGCATGGCCCTGTTCCATGGATAAATGATGTTACTTAGATGGCTAAGCAGCAGTTCTAATGCCATTGTCAGCACACAGACCCACCCTTTCCACTCAACAAAACAGTGATAACATGCAATACAAATTTTATAAATCCTCTTGCATTTTTGTCCAATGGTTCATTTAATTTCACATTTGTTTATTGGTAAGAACACCTCATTTTGCAAGCACAGCTATAATTGTTTTACTAGTACCTAAAACCCATTCGTGCATCAATTAGATAAATGCAAAGGCAAACTTTTCATCACCAGGAATACCATGTTATATCACCAAAGAAATGGCAACTCTTCCATACGAAAGTGTTTGCCAAAAAAGAATGAATACAGCATTTTTATTTAAGCACCCTTCCCAAAAATCTGCTCAATTTTCAAAAACTCAGAACTGGAACACCTAATGATAGAGTATGAAACAAAACTGTGAAGGCATTGAAGACCAGTGCAGAAGCAGATATGAATCAGAACTGTGAAGGCATTGAAGACCAGTGCAGAAGCAGATATGAATGCCAGTTCAAACCAGTGGATCAAATTTTCTTTTTACATTTTTCTGACCATCAAAACCAAATGCTTGTTAGAATCGGCTGATTACAATAACTCAAATGGCTCAGTGTTATTAATGGCAGGGCTGGAGAAAGCACAGTAATACGTACTTTAAAGCTCAACAGCACTGTAATCATGGTCATGAGTGCAATCAAGTTGTTCAGACACAAGCAGTGAGCAATTTTCAAGGAAACTTGCATTGAACGTTTTACTTTTGTTGCAGTTAATTTTAATATTACATCTAGCAATGTGCCCTGCTACTCTTGAAGTTGAATCATGCAGCTTAAGTTCTACGTCTGCTTTGGTGTGGTGGTGGATGAGTTTGTCAAAGCTTTAGTAAAACAGAAAAAGAGTAATAGCTTCATTTAAACAGTGCTAGAAGCAGCAAACTGGCTTTCAAGTCCTTGAATAAGCATAAAGTTATATAGTCTACTTCTGAGGCATGTGGCAAGACATTTATAATGCACTTGGAGGTCGGTATCCGGCGAGCTAGGAAGCTTCACAGCCTCACCCCTCGTGACTTTGGACAGCGTCAGGGGCAGTGTAAATGCCTAACTAGATGGCTGAAAAGCAGACCTTGTCGCCTGACAAAAAAAAAAACGATGACCGAAGACTTACGGTCATATTGTGATGTGTGCCGTTATTAAATATTTGATGTGCTAAGATTTTTGTCGTCATTGACAGGATGCAAATATTCAAATTATTGTTGTAGACACTAATGCCACCACCAGAGAAGTGTGCCACAAATGAATGGGCAATTTAATTTCAGTATGTACATACAAATTGCATGACTTCACAGCCAAAAAGGGCGCAAGATGAAACAGCAACTGATGTAAACCGTAAAGTGATGCTACACTGACTGAAGGCACAGCGTCTCAGACAGAAAGCCCCTACCAGGCTTGCAGTTAAAATCACATTGCACTGATGGGCACTAAGGCACCCTGTACAACAAATGCGCTATAAGCCAAACAAGGACCAAAGCCTAGCAATCAAATAACTTAAACTGCTCCGCAACAGCAGCAGGGATCACGGCATGCCTGTAAGGTATGCACATGTCGCAATTGTTCATACAGGTGAGCAAAGCTCGCAACATAAAAGGCTTTTCTTGCTTTACAAGCCACCTGTACGCAACATTCAACATCTCTATCGTAGCCTAAAAATTGCAACGGGTATTGCTTCAGTTTATGGACAGATTTTGACATTTTGCACCCCTGTATGTAAATAATGATGCCTGCCCACATTCCCCAAGGAAATGAAATAATTTATAAGCACTTCTTACAATCACTTTTCAAATGCTTGATTTGATGATTTAGCTTCTCTAGCAGGCATCTCTAGAAACTTCAGCAACCGTTATAAGATGATGGAAAACAAAGTATTTGTGCATATGCATTTTAGGTTTTTATTTAAATAATCAAAACAAAGCTAGTTCATTGCTACTATAAAAGAGTAAAATGAAGCACCTATCACTTTGGCACGTTTAGCACATTTTCTTTAGAACTGATGAGAATTGGAAGGTGTGAGAAGGGAAGAATGTGAATTGTATGTTTAGGAACAAACTGTAGAGGTCAAGGCCACTGCAGCCCAAAGCAATAATGTGACCTCCATCCCACAATGTGAACACAAAAGGCAGTCACAGTCAAGGTCACAGTTCGAGCATTACTTCTCTTGAGCAAAATGGCGTGACGGTGCAATGGTAAACAATTAAACATGCCGACTACTTTCTTGCCAGCTCCACAGCTAAAGCAGATTTCGAAAGTTGTTGACATTTATTTTTGCGATTTTGCATTTTGATGGTATTAATGACTCCTAGCCTGAAGGGACTAGAATCAGAATTTCTAAAAAACAGTTTTTGATGGACATCATTGCATAAGTTTTTGTTTTCCTGTCAAGCCTAAAAATAAGGACCACAATGGCAACAGGCACACACGCACACGGATAACAAGAACATCTTGCTGCATAAAATGCGTCAAAAATACATTCTATTGTCTAAAAATATCGCTATCTCAACACCCAGTCTTGACTTCTCCAACATTATGAACACTGACAACAGGAAACAGGAGATCATGGTAACATCTGAAGCTCGATATTGGGACTCGCTAAAACAAACTGGCTTGCACAGACATGTAGCCAGAACGAGTTGTTGACCAACACTGCTTACAAACAGAAGGCGCTCGCAAAAGGAGCTGGCTAGGGTGTAAGGTAGGGTTAAAGCCAAAGGGTAAACATAAAAACAGAAGTTATCAAAGCAGTTTTCGAATTTTGCGGAGCGGTTATGATATCAAACCTTCATGAAAAATAGCCAAGCACATCCTAGAACATACTGTGAAAGTATGAAACGTCATTTCAAAGCCGGTGCATTTTTAAAACACTGCGATATACGCATGTGGTCACCCTCCCGATGGGGCTTCACATGGAGTCTGACAAGCTTCAGCAGGCGCTGCATTTCCTCACAAGTACTGCCATTCATACTACACAGTCAAGATAGCAACACATAAAATTCTCAAACACCATGGAAAGCAAACAAAAGAGAATCATGTACTGTAGTGGAAGACAGCCGCCTCCATCTCTGGCGTCCCTGAACGCCATCTCCGAGTGTAAACACGATGTAGGTCTGGCGGTGCTGTTGTCTCTAAGTGTGCGTGGCTCATCGCTTATTGTGCTGTTCGAGGACAGTGTTCAAAGTAAATGTTTGCAGGGTGTCTATTTTGAACCACAGTATTTAAGAGGAAATGTAGTGCACACTGCAACTTCGTCAGACTCCACGAAAAGCTTGCGTGATTCTGAGAAGCATCAAGTCGATAGAGCATGTTTTGGCAATGAGCCCAGTTTCACAACACACTTATACTGCGGTGCTTCAAAACGATTTAACATATTTTGTCACACTAATTCATGGCACCCACTAACTTAACGAATGGGCACCGCTGTGGAAACTCCGTGGAAGAAGAAAAATATTTGGGAAATTTTGCTTACATGTTTCTATGGATTGTGGTCCTGCTTTGTACCCCCAGCAGTATGGTGACCACATGCACATAATGCAGTGCATGTATATAAAACAAAGCCAGGTTTGAAGTTTCATACTTCCACAACTTATTCTAAAATGCACTGTTATTTTTCATAAAGTAGGGCGCAGTGTCAATTCACAAATCGATGCTGAAAACATTTTTTTTTTTTCGTGCAATTCCTATGGGCATTAACCATACTTTACACCCTGGCCAGTGACAGCAGTGCCATTGCATATTGCTTACGTAACGGCAAGTGTTGGTCTATAGGCATTTGCAGCGTCTAACCCTGTAATGCCCAACATATCATACAGACTGTACAAATGCTAACAGTTATTAGTAAGCTCACAAAAGTGAATCAAATTGCATGAATCGGAATTATTTAAAGCAAAGCTCACCACATTACAATTACAAAGAAAATTACAGATGATCAGATGGCGGAGTGTGTGCTAGAATTAATGTTCCTGCTGGATGAAGGAGGCATTGCCACTGACAGGTTCAGATGAATGGGTGGACATCAGTCAGTCATTATTTGACATGCAGTACACACCTGCACACATGACTCTTCACCTTTCACCCTCTTTTCCTCTTCCCTCTCCAATAAAAGTGGGAAGAGGATTTTCCGTTCTCCACTTTGCTATTTGACAACCGAGGCTTCAGATGGATGGACAAACAGACGTTTTCAACGTGGGACTTCCAATGCTAATGGTCCGGGAACAAAGGACCATCTCATTTGTTTGCGTGCTTAGCTTTGGCAGCAGAGTCTGAAAGTATAGTACTATTTGCGTCAATACACAAGTTCTTCACTTTCCACAAAGTCACAACTACTATCCTAAATTTCCTTTTCCTGGGCATTACAGGGAAAGTTGTGCTTGAGCAGCTGTATGTGGCAAAAACTACACAATTCCATCCTAGAGTTATCACTGTTAACATGCCTTGTATATACACAGAGTAATAGCAGTCTACAACAGGTGAGCACTCGCTTCTCATTCTGGCAAACACAAGAATGCAGCAAGAAAAACAGAATTAGGAAAGGGGAAAAAAAAAAAAGAAGTCGCACATTGCAAACATTTCTACAGCACAAGCACGTTGTCAACTTGGCTATCACATTGATAACACAACATTTTGCTCAAAAACTCGATGTATGATGGGTTAAATAGACATGGAAAAAATTCCCTTTGACCTTGGATTAAAAACACTTCACATGATTCACGAGCATGCAATCAAGTAAAGTTAATAACTTTATACACGGAAACATAGCTTATCAGGTGCACACTACTGCGTTTCTTGATGTGTCAAAAAAAGCCATTCAAGAACTAAAACCAAAGCAGAAATTTTTCTAGGAACTCGATCACGAAAGCCGTAAAGCTTATAATGGCAAAGGAGACTTCTGCTACCAATGAAAAGTGAAACCAGAAAGCTAACAACACTGCGCTGAAATATAGTAAGGTTAGGTACAAAACAGTGGCAATGATCAATTGCTTGAATAAATGTGCTAACAGGCGGCATATAGTGAACCCAAGATATGGGGCAAATGTCAGCCTTCATTTTTCCGCCTAAAACGATGATAGTACTGTTAACCTTGAAGCACAGACAACAGGATACTGAATTCCGAAAAAGTAGCTCCAAATCTTTTCTTCTGTACAACACTTTTGAATTAAGGCATCATAACAAGCTGAGCAATACACAAGGAGTTGGTGAAAATTGTGATGTGCTACTACCTCAGAATCTTAAGAAGTTTGGAGATATGACAGGAAGCATCTTCATCTTTCTCCAGAGCTTTCAGCAAAGGCTGTAGATTAAAATAAAAGAGCTGACGAAGTGCACTATGACAACAATTGTGCACCAAGGTCAGTTGCACTATTTAAGAAACGAACCCACAGGTGAAACAATGTTTCTGAATATTTATCAAGGGATTCAGCACTGTAACCCACATAATGGGGCAAGAAAAAAAAGAAAAGAAAAAGGGGGGACGGGGAGTTTAAAAAAAAAAAAAAAAGAAGAAAAATCTTGATGTATCTGCTTCTTCGACAACTGGTATTAAACAATTCCGAATGAAAAATGGGCAACTGCAATGATCAGATCCAGGTATTCGCTGTCGATTTCATACGTGCAAATTACATGAACCAAACGAATAGAGCACAACTTTGCAGCATGTTTACTGCAGTGTTAACAGAAAGGAAGTGAAGCTCGCAGCAATGAAAACATCAACTGTGGATCAGAGTGCGATTTACATGACAGGTACCTTTATCACTGAGTTGAAAATATCAACGTGCAAAGTCAGACCTCTGTGTTTCAGTCACCCGTCTGCAAAGTTCTCCAGAGCAGCTAACTATACACAGGTTATCAGGGAACTTGCACATCAGCCTATTATATCAGCCTCCTAAAGTTACTGTGCACAGCCTCCTTCTCCATTTTTTTTTACAATACTGCACAAAAATAGTGCAAAATGAGTCGAGCAAGATTTTTATACACGGGCATCTAGTGGCTATGGGCAGTCAAAATGTAACAAAAAAGAAAACTAAAAACTGGCAATGTACTGCTACGAGCTCACCGCATTCTTAAACAACACTGAAGATACTACCAGAATACAAATAATACATAAAGCAGTAAGATAGTTCTTATTACTATTACAGACATTTAAAAAAAAAAAAAAAAAAAAAAAAAAAAAAAAAAAAAAAAGAAATGTCTCACTGTTTTCAATGTCACCCTATACTTCACACCATACTTCACATCATCGAGAGGATGTCACTGAAGTGCATAGGGACGAAGACACCATATGAAGCAGCGTTACGACAAATCACACTTTTGGGCATCAGCATTGGTGCAGGAGCAAGTAAAAATCTTCTAGCTATGGTGCTATATTGCAATTCTTGTGTTCCCCAGAGGCAGCAATGATTGGCACTGGCAACCTTGACAAGTTCTCACTGTCTGCAAACCTCTTTGCAAAGTGCACTATTTTTGGAAGAAGCCTTGCCCACACAAGTTTGTTTCTAATTAGCCACATCATTTTTTGCTTTAACTGAGGATTCTATAGGCAACTACAGGTATACACGTCCCTTCCTGTTACACAAATAAAAAGCTAATTCCTCAGTGCCCAAATCAGTTTGATTTATAGAGGTCCTAAAGCAACTCGGGCTATGAGGGACATGGTACCTAAATTAGGTAATTGAAAAAGGAAAGGTAGTAATGAGAATAAAAATAGTCAAGGCCATAAACCACACTACAAGATGTTAAAATCAGTCCATTTCTGTGATGTGTCGAGAAATGGCATTTCTACAACGTAAAATGTCACTAACAAAGAAAGAAAAGAGGCTTGTAAAATAAATCTAGCAATAAATACTAAAAGCAAGGAAAAAGGACAAGGACAAGGTTGCATTACGATCAACAGACTCATCTCCAACATCCCTGAAAACCTCTGGTCAGCCACCTTTTCAGCATAAGCCAGAAAAGATGCAAGTAAAGAGTGAATCTCAGTAAAAAGTCTCAACATACTGACTGCGGAGAGTTGCTCTCTGCACAGTAGCGTTCCGAAATCCACTTAAGTAGCAGCGCCTTTGAACAAATGCAGGGTAATTTTTGCTGCAGAATACTACAAGCAGCATCCAATACTAATGCATTGGCTCTACAACATTCTATACACAAGGGAGAGATGAAAACGACAATTTGAAATCATTTTTCCAATAAACCACATTTCACTGAAAGGAGAAAAATAAATATGACGTCAGCACATTGAAAATCTTGCGCTCAATGAAACAAGGATGGGTTGGTCACACACTGAATCTTTTCTGTGCGATAAGGCAATTGCAAAAAAAAAAAAAAAAAAAAAAAAAAAACTGTCAGGAGCACTTTTAGACCTGCGTCCAGTGCTCAGACCCAGAGTCATTGGGGCCTTGTGAAAGAGGGCGCTCCGAAAAGTCTGGAGCCTTTGAGACCTTTGGCTGTGGTGCCGGTCGTTTTTTGGACATTCGCAGCACAGAGATGTTACTTGGTTTTTTAGGCACTTCTGGCTTTTTAGGGCTGGCTGCTGGGTAAAGAAAACAACGACAACAAAAACATTTAATGAAGGCTCCTAAACATCCTTTTATCTGGCAAATACTGGCAAGCTCATGTTGTCTTAACAGCGCAACAAGGCCAAATTTCAATGCCCCCCCCCCCCCCCCCCCCCCACACACACACACACACACACACACAAGAATTTAAGGCATTCAAACTCTCAGTGCCAATGGACTTTTGCTTCCCTTCACACACATGCTACCGAAGTGTGGCGCTGTTGCCTGCAAAAGCAGCCATCCGCAGATGACCAACCATCTTCTGTGCGATTCCTGGTTAAAACCAAATGAGCAACTTCAAGTCCTAGCAAACATGCTCTGCACTGAACAAGATGGCCAAATGAAAGAACTCACAGTTACTTTCAGTTAACTTCCAGAAGAAGGCGGCTGAAAATGCCGGCAGTCCAAATAAAAGAGGACAGTGCGGAAGGAAACAAAAAGGTGCAAAGTAGTGAGGTTCCAAAGTTAGCGGTGGCAGTGCTGGGTTCACCAATGCAGCTACTGCTACCTCGTGACATAAGATGTGAATGAAAAGTCTGTCAACAACATACAAGGGGACGTGCAATGGATCTGCTGAGGTGAGGTGCTCATTTATGCAACACTTAGTGTATGAGTGCATCTCTTCCCTCCAACATATAAATGCAGGAATGGCTTACCACTGCTTAAGTAAGGTATAATTTTAGGCAGTGCTTGAACACACGCAAGAAGTCTTTAAAAAAAAAAGTGAAATGCAGTTGAGTTTTCATATTGTGAAGTGCCCATGTTCCTCAGTCCATTATAGTAAAGTTTTTCCTGCAGAAATAGTCCATTAAGGTAGCACTACGTGAGCGACTGTAGTGATTCAGATGACTTTGACATCACAGTCATGCAACACGCAAAAACTTCGCATTTTATGAAACAAAAGATGGAATAGGCGATGGCCACTCACTTGCAGGTTGGGTCGTGGGCTTTTTCTTTGCCTCCTCAGAACTTCCAGAGTTGCTCTGACGAGAGAGAGAGAGAGAAAAAAAACTGTGACAAAACCGAAAAATCATTTCCTATCACCATATGCATGTCCTGAGAGGTCGAAGTCACCAAAAACCAAGCTGTGCAGCATGCATTAAAGTAGCATGCAGTGCTTTAATACTCCAAAAAGCAGACAGTGTACTACCAGGATAGAATCAGAACATTGCCCATGAGCAACCAGCACAATTTGTGTAGCTACTTAAAAAAAAACTGACAACTGAATATTAAGAACCTAGATTTTTTGATTCAATGGAAGTCCTTGGCTCTGCAAAAGTTATGTTAGGAATCCTGTAGAAGAATTTTGTCAAGAGCTTTCCGAACAGAGCAAATGCCCATTTTTATGCAATTCATGAAGCTACTTAAAAAAATTGACAACTAAATTTTAAGAACCTAGCTTTATCAGTTCAATGGAAATCCTCAACTCTGCAATGGTTGTGTTAGAAATCCCTTAGATGATTTTTTCCAAGAACTATTCAATCAGAGCATGTGCTCTTGATGCTAGAAACTATACCAGTGAGCACTATAACAAATCAGTGAACACTGTGGCAAGTGATAACTAAAGCCTAACCTAATGCAGTCCAATCCAGCACACAGTAATTAAATAATTTTATAAAATTGTGACAACCTTTTTTGCGGACTGTAATTGTTACTTCAATCAAGGATTGCAAAATACTGTGGAGCCATCTATCAAAAGTTTAAAGAGTAATTAAGCTAAATGAATACAATAGATTCCGAAGAACTCGAAGGGACATGAACTTGTTTCTCATACCACAAATTCCCCCAAAATAGATAGGTAAGCATGCTAGGTGTGTCGAAATATATGTTATATCAGAATAGTGAATGAAACAGCTTCCCAAAGACAGAATAATTGCAAACGGAGCATTTATTGCACAATGCACAAAAGTGCTGTGACACAGTGTCTGTTGAAAATGCAGCTCTTCCTAAGTTTTTTAAAGCCCCAAGTCAACGGCGGGGTGCACATTGTGCATATGTGCCCTTCAGTCTGGGAAAAAAATATGCGGCATGTGACTTGTAAGCTTCACATCAAGAATTCGCGCTCCCAGCAGGCAACGTCTGCAGTTTTGTGCAAAAGTGTTCGGAAGCATCTTGTGGGGGTGCGGTTTCTCGGGCAGGAGCATTGCACATTTTTATTCCTTTAGTGCCATGCAGGCACCTCGTGAATGCCATTACATTGGGTCACCGTCATTTGCGGTCACTGCAAGAGTTCGTCTTCACCAAAGCACATGCGAACCAGTTGGTAGTTTTGTTTACATTCAGTCCTATCTACTAATCAAGTTGACATTAATGCGAGTCTACTGTAACATGAATACATCAGGAAGGGCTAAGATTAATGGTTTAGTGCATCGATCAGCATGAGCTGAGTGGCATTTGCAGGCGAAAGGTATGGAGTGATGAAAGCTCCTAGTCTAGGCCTGGAGTGCAGGCGGTAGGCTTTGCTCTTATCCCTGCTCTTTCCCACAGCTGCCATGTTGAGCAGTTCGAAAAGTCGTCATGACCTGTGGCACGGCGCGGTTGGCAATGCGAATCAGGTTACAGGCGGCTCAATTGATGGAAGCCCCCAGTGCATGCAGCTGCCCCCTCCCCTCTGACCTAAAGGGAGAGTGGAATGAAGGAGTAATTGCTCATAAGCATCCACCCCAGCACCAGCATACGGCTACAACGGAAAGCTGCACATGTTTCTTTGTATCGTAGCAAGACTCCAAGCTGGGCTTGTTGGTTCATAGTTACTAAAAAGATTTGCAGCGCTAAAAAACGACGCAGAGAAAAAAGATGCACAGGACAGCGCTACACTTTCAACAATGCTTTAATTCATGCAAACACACAGAATATATATGCAGCGGGTGATGGGAAGTTATCATGAGATGAGCTATAATCTTCCATATCTATCTAAAAAGGCATATTCATTACTGTGCAGCACCATGGTGACAGAACTAACGCAGCCAGACCCCGTTCTTTCAATATATGATTCTATGAGCTGTCGGGCGATAGCGTCCTTACATCGTTTTAATACAGTCGTGTCATACAAAAGGGCTCGACACGTGCCATTATTACATTTTCTGCAATGTAAGGGAAGGTTGGAGCCGGTGCCAGTCCTTGGCGAGTTCTTGTGCTCCCGTAGCCTATGGCAGCCATCAGGTAGACAGTAACGAGGAATTACTTCTTTATTACAAATCTGCTCCACCTAGAGGGATTCCCCTAAAGCATATTGACAGCGTGCGCCGCAATGAGCAACGGTCACTAGGCACTTTTGCTTTTAAACGGCCACATCTTGAAATTTTGGCTTCCACGTACAAGTGCCTGCATGTGACTGATCTGCAAGTGCCTGCTTTGTGACTGATTGCGCATGAATGGAAGTTCCAGAAGACACGGATGCACAGCGCAAGAAAGTGGCCATTTAATGCGTGCAACGTCAGGCTGTGTGGCTGTATAATTCAGCGGCTGGATTTGAGTCACATTCAAGGGCGTATGCAATTTATTTGTTTTATCTGTTATGCACCTGTCACATGGTGCATGACATAACATTTCGACAATGGCAAAGCGGCTGCAGTGCCTCTGGGCTTCATACCAGGAATTCGGTGGAGCGCAATCGTTCCTTCTGTATATGCCCTATACTGTCGCACATGCGCAGACCACAAGATAGACCACAAGATTTGCCCTATGCACATGCCATGTAGGTGACACTGGTTTTCCCAGGAGAGCCCTTTTAAACCCTGAAGCTCACACTGCAAAAACACGATACACTCAACAATATACAAGTTTTAGTAAGATATGGTGATGAAGGAATATAGCAATGATGGCAAGGTTTCACCGCTGGATGTCGAGTCGGCTCGTTTTCTGCAAATTTCTTGATGACAAATTAAAATTATCAATCCTGTTTCTTTAAGTGCATGCAAGCAACATTACATTACAGGCAAAATCTTTTCTTTCTACCATAATGCCATGACATATTTTGGTAAGTTTTCAGTCCCTTCAAAAGGACCTGTAAAGTATGCACCCACTAAATGGATTAAATACCAATGTCTAGAAGCAAACTCAAGGAGTAAGAACCAGGGTGTGTTAATTTCAATTGATTCCAGCCCTGTAGCACACATGCATTATTTTGCTTCACTTTGTTGTGAAGTCAATGTTCTGCAAATGTCAGGGTCAACTCCTCTTCGTTGTCTTTCCTGCTGCTTATCACTAAACCAAAACTCGTTGAACACACTGCTAAAAGAAACGAAAGCAGACATTTAAAAACTATTTGCCATGTACAGCCCATGAAAGAATTTTCCATCAGTTCTGTGTTTAAAAAATTCCTCAATGGAGATTCACAAAAAGCTCTAGTGACACTTTCTGTTCACAACTGCGGGAGCACCTTTGCAATTTGAGCATTAAAAGTGCCAACATACTGTTATATCAAGGTTACACATATTCTGTTATAGTCAACAATCAGTACTATTCAAACTCCAGAGGGGACCCAAAATTTGAATTGTATGCAAAATTCAAATTAAATGTAGTCTCTTCAACGTACGCAATGTTGATGGGATCAAAGCATCAGTTTGAGTTACCAGAAGCTTACTTTGTAAAAAAAGAAGATCCACTGCATTTAGTTAAAAACCCTTTGCATACCACTCCTAAGTTCTTTCTACTGGCTAATGATTACCTTCCATAAAAAGCATTTGGTGCACTAACAAAAAGGTCAACATTCTAGCAGCAAGACCTCTCAACAAGTGTCATTTATTGGTTAATTAACAGTGAATGACAAATCTGATGACTATCTACTATGAAAAGCTTGCACCAAATTGACTTCCTTCAGATATATCACACCATTGCTGAACTTCACGCATGTATACACAAATTCTACAAACTGTCTCACCTCCACCACATGAATTTTAGATTTTTGTTTGGCAGTGTCAGGCTTGAATGTGCCAGAAACCTGTTACTTTGGTAAGCTGTCTGCACTTCAGGTAAGTCTATCTTGTGAGAAGCTCTCTACCTTACGATGCCTCTTTTGTTTACTTCAGGACGAAATCGATTCAAGCTGCCTGCATAAATGCTTGACTTGTCATGGCTTGTTCTCAATGACACCAGAAATTAGGAATTTTGGCACAAACAAAAACAGTTCCTGCCTCACCTACTACTCCCAGGGCACCTATTACAGAATGCAGTCACATGGTGTACCAACTATGAATTCACTATTGAAAAAGCTATTACTTTAGAGACTAGAACAACTTTGGCTAAGAGCTCAAAATATTTCTCCTCACAGCCATTTGCTCACAGTTCATGGCAAAAGTTTTTTCCTGCAAGGGGTGTGCAAATATTGAAATTTTCAAGTATAACTTGAATATGGGGGAAAAAATGGCTTCGGATATTGAATATTTGATAAGGGAAAAAAAAAGAAGATGGAAGGAATAGCAAACATTGTTTGTCTTGTTTATTTCGTAATTCACATGGTATTTGATAATAAAATTAGTCGAATTACACACAAGCATATGCCCTACTAAATTTTATACAGGATTCTGTATATCGTTTTTTTTAAGGAAGGACCTGCATGAAACTAGGTGGAGCTGTCACATTGCTGCTGAAAACAGTAAACTGCAGTTAATTTAGCCTTAAAGAGGCCAGAATAAATCGTCCAAATTAACTGAAAGCTCGAATTTTCAAATGGGCCTGAAGAATTGCCAAACTGTTAATTATTTTCTTTTGTAATTTTATCTACTTATTTATGGTAACTTTATCGGATGAACACCTGTGCGGCAACTGTCTGCATCTGAGATAAAACCGCGAATAATTAAAAAAATTTCGGTGTATTCGGCAATTTTCAAATATTCAAAAAATTCCGAATATCAGTTTGAATACAAATCGGATAAAAAACACATTAGATTTGTATTCAAAATTTCGAATATTCATACCTCGTTAGTTCTTGCTTTGCAAACATACTGTTTTTGTCACTGGTGCCCATAAATACAGTTATGTCAAAGTTTGCTTACCTTGTAGAAAGGGTTCAACCTCCCAAATGCTTTGCTCAGAGTTCCCGAAATGAAGCCACTGCCCTCGCTGCCACTCGAGCTTCCCTCCTTGGATTGGCCTGCATAAAAAAAAAAAAAAAAAAGAAAGGGAAGACGACGAGGCATGTTTCGCATCTCACATGAAAGAAGTCCCAGTCTTGATACTAAGACAAAACAAAGGCCCTCATCATCTATATCTACACTTACTTTTGCTCGCAGTGTTCGACCCTTTCTTGTTGGGTTTCACGTGAACTTGCGCGACATCATCGCTAGCTCCCTGCTTCTCTACCTGGGAAAGAGAAGGCAACGCGTCTTGTCAGCTATGAAACTATAAGTGGCGCCAGCTGAATCGTACCGCCAAATGTCGGCAGTTTTGGCAAATATGAGTGACAACAGACTCAATAAGACAAAGCAAAGTTTTGATAATCATAACATTTTCTTTCAGTACGAGGCAGAGCAATGGTTCCACGCAATAACGACAGAACGATGAGTTCAGAGCCTCAAAGCAAGTGGCTCACAAGAAACTCGCACAACACTTTATGATAGAAATGGCACGCTTACCTTGCACCCTGCCCCGTCGGAAGAATCTAAAGAGAAGAAAGGATAATGAATGCATGTGTACTTCCAATTTTTGCCACAATGACCACACAGCTTTAGCCTACAATGTCACAACTCACCAGCGGAGTCTTGCTGCAGCTGCCGCCGACACCGTGGAGGAGCGGAGGGTCCCAGAAGTGCACTTTCTGACACTGCTGTCTTGCTCTTCTGCAGGCCAGATTTCTTTGGTTTCACCACGACTGCATACTGGGCCTGGATGTCTGCTAGTCTTTGCTGCTCTTGCTGCAGCTGCTGGTGAGAGAGCGAACCACGAAGTGCTTCATAGATGCTGGCATCAGAGAACGAGTGTTGCAGTGGCGCCTTGTTAGGTGGTGCGGTATTTCCGGGCCTTGTGGCTTCCACGGGGTCCTGTCGAGGTGCCCTGATTTGGGGACGGTACTCGGAGTGGTGCTTTATAATGCGTGTACCCTGCTGCTTCGCTGCCTGTGCATCGACTACGGCTGCCGAGCGGCAGGCATACACATTTTCATAATCGGAGCTTTTGATGGC
The DNA here is from genome assembly GCF_055883805.1 of Amblyomma maculatum. NCBI lineage: Eukaryota > Metazoa > Arthropoda > Arachnida > Ixodida > Ixodidae > Amblyomma > Amblyomma maculatum. The sequence goes on from NC_139344.1 coordinate 341,636,376, forward strand.
TGACACTCCCTGGCGTGGGTGGTACAGGGGAACAAACGGGGCAGCACCAAAGTTTGGCACCGACGATGGTGCAAAAGCCAACGGATCACACGATGGTGGCAGCCGATGGAGTGGCCGAGATATCATGTGTGGCGTCGTTCTTGGTTGTGGAGGTACTTGGTAGATGCTTTCGTGAGGTTGGACTTTCTTTGGTGAGCCCACAGTTGCACCAATGCGCCCTGTTTCGTATTTACTGCTGCAGTATCCGTAAGTGCGTGGTGGCTTCGGGGGCGGATTTCCAGCCAAATAGAGGGTCCTGCCACCACTGCTGATAAGACCGGTCTGCGTTGGGTAGATGGTCTCATATGCTGGCAAAGGTCGCTTCACTTCTGTGTCGGGTATTCTCACAACACGGTCCTCTGTGTGTGAAGTAGGCATATTCTTCGTCAACTGCAGGGGCACAGATTGTGCATGCCTCGGATGGAAACCTATCAAACCTTTCCATGTCGCATCTTTTTCGCACGGCGCATCAGTTTCAGTGGCATCACTAGACTCCGCAAACAGCGTGTCATATTCTGTGCCCGATCTTTCGTCATGCGTTGTGTAGATGTCCGAGGTGTCTATGTCTGATGAAGACACAGCTAGAGGGTCCTGCCTAGCAAACAGCTCTTTATGACCAGCATGCTCATGGGTGCGAAATGCAGATGGAAGAGTTGCAGATTTTTCCTTACTGCTGGAGCTGTCCAGGAATGTGACACCTTCACAGCCATCTCTACGTGCAGCATACCGCGGATCTCCTTCAACATTAACAGGCTGACTAGCAACAGTGCCCTTCGCTGCTTCGGCCTCATTTCCACCGAGATTCCTTTTTACGAAGGTCTTTCCATCCCATACCTGCTCGTACTTTGAAACAGAAGCTGAAGCAATGCGATCGTTGAACGACTTCCTAGATGTTAGATCAATTATAGCTCCACGAGGATGCTGCCTGATCACATTCTCAATTCGGTTCATATTCTCCTTGGCTTCCTGGCTAACGTTCATATACCGGCCATCAGATAAACGAGACATCAGCTCGTTTCTAGCTAGAATCATGTCGGACACATTTACGTAAGTGTTATTCAAAGCTGATATTGGGACAATAGGTGGCTGCGGCTTATTCAGTTTTGTTTTTGGTGGAAGCCGGGGAGGTGCGTCAGCATTCTTCCTTGGTAAGAAATCATAGATGCTGCTTGCGACATGCTCGCTCTTCGAAGGCTGTCCATCGTCAGCACCACTAATAGCGGGAAGCGTTTGAGACTTCCTTGCTGTGTCAACTGTGTAGAATGGGAGAGGAGTGTACAAGGTCTGCACTGTCCTCTTTTTCGTTGGCAACTGCGGTGGTTGATCGCACTTCTGACCAATCTTTGATGAAACGCTGCTGTAAAATGAACTCTTCGAAGTTCCAGAGAGGGGTTTTGAAGCTGGAACGCCAGAGCCTCCTTGTGACGAAGCAAGGCCAGCAAGGTTGGAACTGCTAAATGACTTGTAGAGGACGTTTTTTTCCCACGCACTGTTGGTGTTGCCAGTACCACCATCGCCACCACACCAACTTGTCACGAGGACTGGCGGTTTAACGCTGGTGTCACTCGATGAGCTCACCATTTGCACGGGGGTAGCACTGACCTTCGCAGAAGTTGCACTCGCAGGTTGCTCCTCCATTTTGGGAGCTGTGCTAGAACTCGCTCCCAGCTGTCTCTGGTTCTTCTCTTGATCTCGGAACTCCTTTGCTTTTCGAGCCGAGGGACCCAAACTCTTCCGCTTGGATAGCAGCGGCTTGAACTTGGACGCCGACGGTGTCTCTATGCCGTCGGGCACCTGTGCCACTGAAGGCCGCCGTGGCGCAACTCTTTGGCTGTAACTCCGGAAAACAGGTCGCCTTCTACTCGCCTCCCCACCACTGACCTCTTCAGAGTCAGACTTCTCGAAAAGAGCTTTGAGCCTGGCTATGCTGGGACGGCGGATAACTGTGGCTTTCCCAACAATTTTTCCGGAACTTTCCACTGCCTCTGCTTTCTCTTGGGAGGCATCCTCTAAGCAAATGTTTGTTGCAGAGAGACTCCGCACACGACTCAAAGTCACAGCCTTGCCTTGGTCTTCACCGTTCTTCTTCTTGGTGAAGCACTTCCTCGTCTGCACAGAATCCTCCTTGCAAGACTGACTGTCCTCATCATCGGTTATCATTGAACTGCGCGAGCCTCCTCTTGCATCAGAGGACGACAGTGCGGATGATGATGTAGCTACAGAGTTTGGCTCGGGGCTCCACGACATGGAGCGACTAGCTCTAGCCTGCTTTTGGGCGGCATCCTCAGTGCCAGTCAAGGCAGGTGCAGCTTCCTGTGACGGCGTAGCCTTCGACAAGGACTCTTCGGAACCAGCAACTACTTCTTTTTCCTTATCACATTTTTCGTCTGCAAGAAAAAAAAAATAGAAAGGAAGTCAGACCGCATGCCACTGTCGGCATCAAATGAAAATGCGATGCAGAGCACCTAAGCTGACAGAAAAAAATATACTTGCCATTCTCAGTGTTTTCTTTTTCGCCACTTCTGTCTTCCAGGCCAAGGTCTTCAAGGTTTTCATATATCTTGTCATTACTTTGAATGTTGCCCCCTGAGCCTAGCAGCGGCTCTCCGTCCTCGTCAAGGTTTTCATATGTGTGGCTGTCAATTATTCGCAACTGCTGCTCGAAAAGGGCAGCCACTACACGGTGAACAAGTACATATTGTTCCTGGAACACAGATCATATAATAATAAACAGAAGTTCGCATCCACTGACCACTGAAATCACTCCTCCGGAAAAGACCTCTCCATCTTACAATGCTTCATGACAGCATTCGGTAAACTCTCTTTTTTACGTGAACATTATGTCAACGTAGGGTAATAACATTTTTATCACTAACAGCAATCATTACTGTAAATAGTTTACTGCTACTACTGCTACAAGATTCCTGCTTCGCTATTAAATGACTAGTAAAACGTACATGTATAACAATACATATAACATGTATAAAAGGTATGAGTGAAAACAAAAATTGTTTGCAATATATCTCTTCCTCTTCATAGCTGCGTTTTGTGGGACAATGTTTCTCCTTATTTTCAGCTATCTTTATTTTTTCAAAAATATTTGAAAATGTCCTATTCTATTCATGACCTTTTATCATTCGCAATCGCTTCACATGCAACAATTTGATATCTATACATATTTAATAAATCTGTTTTCTGTTTTCTTTTCTAGCCTGATTTCACAAAGATCTCATCTTTAAGAAGGCAATATACCAAAAAGTATCCAATTCGATTTGCACCCAAAATTTTCCTATTCACAGAGGTCTGCTTCTTATTCACATGTGACAAGCAACAGTTACGAAGTCTGAAAAGAACCACGAAAAGGTGGAACTGTGGCACTTACTTTAGTTTGCACCATGGCTATCCTCTGCATTCTCATTTCTCGGATGATCTGGTACAAGCTGAAGGAATCTGTCAATTTCTGAAAAAGTAAAATACCATTCCAAAAAAGAATATTTTAAGCTTCTTCAAAGAATAAGATATCATGAAATACAAGAACCACCCAGAACCACACGGTGTTTCATAATCTGAGTTCTCTAGATAGAGCACTGCATATTCCAAGGGTATAGGGAACACTGTGTAAACACTGTGTAGTAAAGCATTTGTTCAATCTTCCTTGCTGTATTATTGTTATAATACAAGAAATGGCCACCATCGAGATGGTGGCCCATCAAAGGCCCATTAAAACTGCAATACACAGACGCACACCCCGCAAAGGCACACAACATATGAAAGGGAGTCTATTACTAATATCAAGACAAGCCCTCTAGATGTATCAATAAAATGTAACAAAGAACTAAGACAAGCAAAAGCACAAGATTCTCTTCAAAATTTGTAACAGAGAAATGTTCTTCGGAAGATGTTTCACCACAATGCTTATAAAAATAATGCCACATGATAAATGTTTAGGGGACACAGTAGGTATTAAGAGTTTAATATACAGTTGAACCCCTTTATAAGGGACATGCACTGGGGAGCACTTTTTGCCTCTTACATGAGAGGTCTCTTATAAGCAGGGTACCATGTTTACACTTTTTAACAAGACCTCATTTCGGTGCAGGCATCTTGCGGCTAAAATACGCAAAAGAGAACGATACATCATGTCGCAAAAGCGTTATTATAGCTTTCATTTACATATTGCATTTGCTTGGTGGACCACCACACTGACTACACCTTGCAACTTTCTTACATTTATTTACTGCTGAAATAGTTGTAAATCGTCTGCTTCATGGTTGCATTGATGCTGTTCAACACAGCCTCTCCAAGCTTGAAAATCAGGACAAGAGCCTCATGGCTGGATGTGCAAACTATGTTTGCAGTGATTGCAAAGTGTGATCATGATGTGACTTGGCACCGCAACTAGCGATTCGCAACTAAGTTATGTGTCTGATAGCACTACAAGAATTCGATTAAAAAAAAAAAGCCACGAAATCGTAAAAATAACTAGCTTACCACCAAGGTTTTAGAAGCAGCCAAAGCTATAAAACATCACCAGCAGCAATATCCCTCAGAAATTTATGCTTGTTTGACAAAGGGTAACAGTGGCTGTGAGTAACAAGTCTGTCTGCGACTGTCGCTATTGAGATGAAAAATAAATGAAAAGCAAACGAGGCATTTCTGAGTGGAGTTGAAACTGGTTGAACAGCAAACAGAGCAGTTATTTGCCCTCACCAGAGCAGAACCACTTGTGTTTTTATGTCATTTGTTTTGATCTTGGCTTAGCTGTGTCTCGCATTCTAGACACAATGACTTGTTTATGTCCGCGCCATCAGCTGAGCACTTTCTTTGCATTTACTAAATAGATTTGTCACTCATACTGAAATGCAACATAATAGACAATTTTCGCTATATTCTTCAGACTAGTGGACACACCTATGATAATTCGTGATAGGAAGCTCTACAAATTGGAGAACCCAACGCGCACTCCCAATGCTCGCATATGCAGTCGCACTTGTGCTCTTCGTGGCAACCCTGAAGAGCTTCTCTATGTTGCATTCCCACTGCAGGGGCTTCTTTCAGTCAATTCATAGCTGACTGACCCGTTCTTTGTTTTCTGAAGTTGTAATTAATAATAACGGTGTCTTTTATTTTCACCGTAGCAGCTACTGAACCTGGCGATGGATGGTGCCGCATATATTATTAAAATGTCTGTTATAAGCAAGACTGAGTACCAAACTTTAAGGCTAATTTGTCCTTTATAGCCAGTTGTCTTCTACATCCGATGTCTGTTAAAAAGGAGGTCCAAGTAATGAAACTCATAGGGTGGCCAACCATTTGGGTGAATGGTGTCTCTTATAGCCGACTGTCTGTTACATCCATGTCTCTTATAACGGGGTTCAGCTGTACTTTATTTACAGACAAAATTTAATGAAATAGCACACTCATGTTACTTTTATTTTTTTCTATCAATTTCAATATCCAATTATTTTTCTTGTAGACCAGTTAGTTTCATGGATACTATAAGTCTGTTGCCATCATCTGCTGAAACAAACAAACAAAAAAAAGCTGGCCATCAGAAATTTTACAAATCTGTTGCCATCATCTGCTGAAACAAACAAAAAAAAAAAGCTGGCCATCAGAAATTTATTTTTAATAAATGGGTAAATACTACACACATGTAAAAAGTGCCATGCTGAAAGCAGTTTCAAAATGAGCAAATAATAGAAGTTTAGCTGCCCAGTTAACTTGGGTGCTCACAGCGAGGTAAAGTGAGCGAAGAACAGAAACAAGAGAAAAAAAAAAAAAAAAAGACGTTTTCAGAGATGGAAATAAACAATCTGCACCCAGTATATTTTATACCAATGGCAATTCTTACAGCTTTGCAGGGCAGGGTTTTTCAACTTCTTCAGATGCAGATTTTTTAACTGATGCCTTGCTTCATAGCAGGTCCTTTTGCTGACAACATTACCTCTTGATTTTGAATTAATCTTCTTCAAATTGCAATGCCTGATTCAAGTAGCTGACTTCAAATATCATCTTCGTTTTCAAGTAGATCAATGAATTCATAGTATAATTAAAAAAAAACTATTTCTTTCAGTCACACACAAAAAAATTGCCTTTTAATTTAATCCCAAAGCTGCATTCCTAATCAGAGGAATGTGCTTGAATTCTACTGCCGAGTCCTTTGAGGGTTTCGCACATACTGGATAGCACTGACTGCTTCTCCAACAGCAACCCCCGCCATTTTGCTGTCATTCAGCGTCACCCGACCAGCATCATCTGCATGTGATCAGAAGTTCCCTGTCGGCACCTCTTGATCGTGCACATATGCGACCAAGAAACTGGCAGCCTTCCCATTAGCTTTTTTTCTCTAATCACTTGCGGTAAGCGCCGCCAATAAAACCTACAAGGATCTGTGTTTAATGCCACTAATTACCAACTCTGCCAGACCGCGTGCTGACGCCACACTATGCCACCGTCCCCCACTATGCCACCGTCCCCCTGGCATTGGCGGCAACGACCACAGATTGTATGAAAAGAAGGGCAGAGAGCTGCACTATCAAATGAGGCCGGATGGCCGCATTATAGAAGTCAGTTTTTAAATGTGCAGGCATAGAAGACAGGTAAATTTTGATGCACCCTTACAAAGTTCCTGGGCCGCAGTAGCACATTTCATGGGCAATTTTTTTTTTAAAGAAATATGCAAGCTCCAAACTTGACTTGTTGGTGGAAAAGAATCCCTTGAATTCGAATATGGCAAAACTGAAAAATGAATATTTTCTTAAATTCCCTGCTATGAAGACCTGTGCCCCCTCCCCCTGAAACAAGTAAGCAGGTGCATAATGTGTCATGCAACATGCCAAAGAATGCAGCAGGATTTCAGCACTCACCCCAACCCTCATTAGGCCCCACACATAGTCTATGGCACAGATGGTCCCGGTCCTCCCACATCCAGCACTGCGAAAAAAAGGGAGGAAAAAAGGCACTCAACAACACTGAGGCGCCACAACTAAACAAAAATTAAAAACAGAACGGCACAATCTCAGTTGTCACCATCGAAGTCGTATAGCTATTTAACGGTTCTTAATATTTCTGCGCCGCTCACTGTCAGAGTAGCTGACTATGGCGTCCCGGAATAGGATCATACGCAACTTCCTTCCCAAATCATTTCATTGTAAATAAATGTTTTCTCCTCCTCCTCTTCAGTTCGAAGCAAAGTGCAGCAATTGCAGGCACACAGCTAGAAAGTTCCATTTTTAATTTGTGCAGGTGAAGCCTGCAAGGCTTGTAAATGAATCTATACGGGACGGCTAGCAAACTAAATGTATTCACAGTGTCACTGATTTTCAGAGCCCTAATTCGTCTGCAATATGGGAGAGGCTTAGTACAGCGTCTCCCAACTCTCCCCCCCAATTACACACAGCCATCGCCTTGCGGCGTAACTGGATTCAGGCTTCCTTTTTTTTTGTGTGTGTGTGTGTGTACCTTTACGCTTCATTGGCCCTAATGTTCCATCGTCGCCTGCATGCCTTGCTCTTCACGTGCACATTGAACCGCCTCACTTTCTGGTGGCAGCGTATGCAATACAACAAAGCCGATGTCAACTATGACATTTTGTTTGAAGTCATGATTCGAAAGGAGATTGTGAGTGAGCTAGCTCAACATAGAGGAAACCCACACCTGCAGGTGTCAGTGCAGTGAAGACCACCGCAATGACTCTACTCCGTGATGAGCACTCATTGCATCACTCAGGTTCTGGGTTTGCAGAAAATTTCCTTAAGTGTCCGGAAGTAACTCACGAGGCAGCCAATTGCAGAAGGCATTGCGTGTATGCAGCTTTTGTTCTGGCTTTTTTTTACGAGAGATTTATTTTCCTAGCGCGGTTTCAGCAAAGAACCTGGAGATGCTTTGGCTAAGTCACGCATATGAGAGCATTGGGATAGCTCAGAGGAAACTTCGTAGGTTGGTAAGACAAGAAAGACTGCTGTGGCTAGATATTGTTAATTATTGTCAAAAGAAGTGCGAGAAGTAATCAGTGGCTCTACTTGGTGCACCAGAAACTTAAAAAAAAAAAAAAAAAGAATGTTTAGGACAATGTTCAATGCTCCATGCAACAACACACCACTGCCAACACACCCAGTGACGATGAATTGTTGCACGCCACTCACTTGGTGTCAGTAAGCCTAACGTGGTCTGCTCCGCACTGAAGCTGCAGCAGAAGCATGCTGGGACTAGCCGCCACTTATTATAAGACGCCCAACGTTTTTAACTGTCATCTTCAGCACAATAATTTCACATTAAAATGGACACACAATTAGTTTTCATTACGCCTTTGTCAGTGAATTAAGCTAATGAAAAAGCTGCAAGCCACATTAAAATAGCAGCCGGCCGAGATTTGCAAGCACCAAGTTCGAGCCCACGCGCCGATAGCAAAGTAGCTGCAGGATATGCAGTGTATCGCATCCTCATGACCTTGTGCCAACTCATTAAACCTAATTCCGCAGGGAGTGCCAGCAACCCTAATGAAATTGCAAATTGACTTCAGCAGCCATTATAGAGAAAAAAAAAGAAATTTTGATGTTAACGCATTCGCGTGGGGGGGGGGGGGGGGGGGGGGGGGGGGGGGGAGGGGTCAGCTGCTTTTATGTAAAAATTTCACTGAAGCAGAACCTCACCGCAAAAAGTGCCAATTCAAGGGACAAATAACTGCACTGTGTTATATGGCTAACATTGCAGTGGCATTCTGGATTTGACTGTTTTAATTGTATCTTATCTGTATCGTAAGTGCTGGTAGTGGTGTATAAACATGCCAGATATGAGCACCTCATGCCTCACCAAATTTTGGGTGAAAAGTGAATACAAATAAAAATAATGAAAAACTGGGTGCAAACTGAATAGTTTCGATTATTACTAAAGGTTATTTTCAAACTGTTTCGAATATCAACACAGGTAATTTAAAACTAAAACCAAACACTTCACAACACACAGCAATGAAAAGAAACTGATATAAATTTTGCTTCCACCCACCAGCGTAATTTGCTATACCTACAAAGCGCATCAGGCATTGATTGAGAAGGAGGCAACCATGTAGCAAACTACAGGTTTTAAATTCTTTAGATAAAAATTGTATCCAGTGAAAAAAAAAAAAAAAGAAAGAGAGACCTGATGTTGCAGTTTGACTTAATGCTTACTTGGCGTAGAAGCTTACTGAACGCTGTCATGGATCACTGTAAAGTGTCCGGATACATGTTAACTAGAAGAATGATGTTTTCCATCCATTATGGTGATGCAAAGTACTGCTGGCAAAACAAATAAGATGGCTCAAGAAATGAACGAAACGGCAGCAGCCTAATATGCAAGATGAGCAAGGCCACCCCTTACACATTCCCCCGTTGACAACTGAAGACAGAGCGCCAGTTATGAAATTCCATCCCACACTCGGCATCTACGACGACAATTAGCCCGCTTAATTCTCTCGACGTCATCATCACAACAAGTATGAAATCATATCAGAAGTAGATCATTTAACAAATTATGATAGCGTTGCAAGAGCCGTACCTGCTACCTGTTGATAGGAATACGGTCACGTGTACAATTTTGTGATTTACGCGACGTGCACTGCATTGTGAAGTATTTTTTTGTATTGCTGATCCTTTTGCTTTGTATGTGATTTTAGCCCATGTAATGTTTCCTCTTTTCTCGTATGTGTACTTTTATGTCCTGTTGTGCTGCCCGTGAAAGATATGTACATATGTTCTGCTCGAAATGTACTAAAAGCCCCCTGCTATGGTCTTGGAAGAAGACCGGCAGTATTGTAAATAAATAAATAAATAAAATGTATGGTGGAAAGAATACTCAATTTCCAAATCTTTTTCTTAGTAGTAGGAGTACGCCTTTTCCTCTTGAACCAACATCAGCAAGCTGCAATATCAACAAGACTAACAATGCAGTGCATTTTGCTTCTCTAGAACTACCCAGAACTGCACAGTTCTCACAATGCCACTAATTACTGCAGCAGCCATCAGGACATCGTGCAACAGGTGTCTCACTTTCTCTTCATTACAGAACCTAATCTACCCTGCCACCTTGGCTTTACACTCTCCTCTAAGCCGCTGGACATTTCAGAGACCCACCATTATACAGCGAGCACCTTACATGCCTCATGGCCCCTTATACCTACCTAACATATTAATGAGCAACCTCGCACTTACAACATTCAGTTTGTCTTTTCTTCCATTTTCAACCAAGTGCTACCACCAACCACGTAAGCGCATGCTTTGTAATCCGTACTGGCAGCCCTGCTGCCAGCAGGCTTAGCAGTTGCTTAAGAGTTTCCCAAAACTCACCTGCAGTGGACAAGTACGGGCAGGGCTTCGGAGGCCTGGCAGTCGCGCACCAGCCGCACCAGGTCCACGATGGGCCCTACAGATGTTGGCACGCCATGATCTGGCCATGACCAGTAGTGGAACTGGCACAGGGTACGCTCCTCGGGTCCACAGCGAGCACGCAGTGTGCGGAGCAAGAAGTCCGGGCACACCTGCTTCCACTTCACCTGTGTGTGCCCATGATGTTAAGACCACACTATATATAACACACTTCAAACAAGTGTAAGCTACAGGAATACTCATACCAATATCCTCTGCCATCTGCTTTAGATCTATCCTGAAACCGCCTTTTCTTTCAACCATTATTACATACCCTTTTTGTGTCCCAACACCATAAATGCCACTTCTTTAATTTTTAAATTTTTTTTATTTGCCTCCATACAGTACACATGAAATACCTCAATAAAATTCTACAGAAGAAGGTCCCAGGATAATAACCATAAAGGGGACCTCCTGTGAGTGAATGAATCTATCAATTAAAATTCAAAGATAAGGCAGAAAGGCATGTAAGAAAAAAAAAAAAAAAGAAGAGGGATCGGTGGGATTATGCATGATGGTACTGGCAGTTGCTCAGGCCAAAGCAACACCTCGACGATTCATGCATCAATGCATGCAGCATATGTACATTATAGCATAGGTGTACATAAATGTTTTCAGAGCACAAGAGGTACAGCAACTTACAGCTTGAAAACTCGAACATGCATCCGTGAGAGTGCACTTACCAATGCTAGACCACACATATGAGAAGCAAGGAAATTCAGCATTTGGGTGTCCTCCATGTTCCAAAAGCATTTCTGGGTGATTGTACACTGGCAGTCTTTGAGATATGGTTGACCAAGCAAGCGATAAGATATGCTTCATGTTCCCCACAAACCATTAATGACAGGGGTAACTGGACTAAAGCTATGTATCATAAATGAAAGATAAGATTACAAGTTGTCTTGTGCAAACGGTTGTGCCAATTCTTTTCTGCATTTTGTACTTTTTTTTCTACCTCTTACTCTGGCATCTGATATTAATACAATTTTTTTCTTTTACTCTTCGGTTGGCAGAGATTAACAAAGGTGAAGATCAGCCTTATACACAATCAGGAAGGTGATGGTGACTTTGTGAACTGATAACACTTAGCCAATGCTGCTTATCACTTTCAAAGCTGCATCCAAATTGTTCACTGCCTTAGCGGTTACGAGGAAAACTGGCAGCAGGCAACAAAATGTCACCACTCCTACCAATTGCCGTAGAAAATGACACAACACACAGGCCACTGAGTGGTGCCTGCGGGTGAATCTTGGCTGCCTAATTTAACATGCCAAAAGTACCACCAAAAGTACCAGAATTATTTAGTCCCTTAGCTATGAGAGCACTGTACTGTCGAAATCTAATAATTGACATAGCTACAGCTACCAATAAAATGAAAAATGATTAACAGATTTACAAACCTTTAATTAAAATGATTCACATAACAACAACAGTTGGTTAAGTTTTAGTCAGCCGGCTTGCTTATACCCACACTTCTTTACACTGTGGAACTTATTTACAAAGAAATTGTACTCCTACCATGCACACATTTAGCTGGCTCGAGCATTTTGAAGCAGCGTTGGGAGCAGGAACAAAGCCATTTTGGAGTAACTTTGAAACAACAAAACGAGAATTATGGAGCATTTATTTTATGATTTGGAGCAAGTTTCTAAGGTCAAACACCTTTGATAATTGCAGTTTTCTCTTTCTAATACAAGATATCTAATCTTATTCCTTTTTATGCAAGTTCCCAACTTCGCACTCATCTCTGACAAGACAAGCAGTCAAAGCATGTAAAGATATATAACACAGGCTCAAATTAGCAACAACCTGCAATAGACTAGCAGCAAATGGAACACTTGCTAGCGTGCTTCATCACTGAACACCTCCTCAGACCTAAAGCGTTTGCCTATTTGGACTTAGTAGATTCAAATGTTGCCAACAGTTCATCATTCTTTGCTTGAGCAATGCTGGGGCTCATTTCTAACATCTTGGCATAGGCTAGCAGTCTTCTGGCAGGCTAGTTGGTGAAATTCGTTCATCTTCAAAAAGGCCCCGTTTGGCTTTCCAACACTATTGAGAAGCTTCCTAGTGATTGACACCTTTACCGTACCAATGAATAAATGTTACAAGCATGATTTTGTCTGCCGTAGGCCCGACCAGCTTGTCATTGACAAAGAGGGTCGATGGTGAAGTCTTGTTTTCAGAGCAGAACCATTAGAATCACTCATGCAGTTTTTGCAGTTGGAAAAGTTTCCTAACAGCTCACAGTAGTTTGCGCTATCTGCTTTGTTTGCTGCTCTCACTTCTCTCTCCACCAGCGATAAAGGCTGGGAGGAAATACTATGTCACATGCACAGTGCAGTTTTTTTTGCAATTAATTCCCTCCAATCGACTGTGGCTCATACAATTTACTTGTGAACAAATATTTATTATGCTCCATGCTTTTCTCCTTTACAAAAATTTGATTTCTATTAAGCCCAGTGCAAGATGCATTATACCTTTGCCCCATGTGTTGTTACATTGTTCCAGTGTTCAGCTGAATTTGATGGCAGAACCTCGAAGCAGCCAGTTTGGAGCAGTTTTGGAGCAATATTGCAATTTGGAGCAGGATGGAGCAGGAAAAGCAGTTTGGAGCAGAATGGAGCAAATGGAGCAGCACCTCCACGCCTGTGTTTAGGTGATTAAATCTCTGAACTGCAGCTAATGTAGTGGCTTTACCAAAATATTACTTATGTCCAGTCTGAAAGCATTATTGAAGAATACCTCCGGTATTTTCATGGATTATAATATTTTCAGAGGCCACCGCACACCAGAGTGCAGGTGGATTTTTAATGCCATGGGCTTAATTTGTGACTATGTTGCCTGCAACTAAATCTATTTATTCACGGAAACCCAGAAAATAAAATAAAAGCGAAATTTTCCAGAATGCTCTGTAGTGCACTTTTAAGAAATCGCGCTGCAAGTACACTCCCAGTGGACTTGTGAAACTCCCAGTGGACTTGTGAAGAGGCATGTGCAATAACTTTGAGCACCAATACAAATGGAAAGACACAAACGAGAAATTGCTGCAATACAGCCTACTGCACAACCAGTCACCGTAAGTGAAGAAAATTCCTGCAGTGAGTTTGACCAGAGACATTTCTCCTTTTCTTCAAGCATTTAAATCACCTCTCTCTCTGGGAAATCTTGTGCCAATAAGGAAACAGGAAGGTACCTACTGCACTGAGGATTGAATCCAGTACCTCCTAAATGGGAGGCAGGTGCTCTACCAAAAGGCCACCGACGTCCACTAACTGTATCAGTAATCCCCACTTCAATTACCAAACAATAAAATGAGTGGCTTACCCAAATATTTTGACAGTATATGTTACAACATGCTTAATCTGTCAATACAAGTGCTTACCAACTGGCCCTTGACTGCATTTTATTAACACTGATTGATAAAACCAGGTTTGTTTTTGCACTCACCAGTTCAACGGTGATGTTTCCATATTGCTTCTTCTCTCCCTCGTTAGGCCAGTACCGTTCACACTTGTACTGAATGAAGAAAAAAAAAGAAGGAAAGAAAGACGTGCCTCCATTACATTCTGCCACTTCACTGCTACAGGAACCAAACACTTATAACTCCGTTTCATACATCAGGTGCAACGCAGCGAAAGCTAAGCAAGTTGTCAGCAAGAAAAAAAAAAAGAGGCGTATCACTACGCGCTCGTTTCATGGCCGAGTGGTTTCTGCGGAAACGAGCTCTATTCTGAGCATACGTTTGCAATAACTTGCTTCGCATACCTGGACATCTTCGCAGTGCGGATCTTATAGAAAAAATCCGCTTCTAAGAGGCAGTCGAGGTCGCTGCGTTGCGCAGCGCGGAGGGCACCGCTGGCAGGGTTGCGGGGCAGCGAAAACGCGACACGAACGAAAACGACAAACAAAACATACAAATTCCCCGAATCCAATCTTCTCTCCCTAAAAAAGGTGCTTTTTATGGAGTTGATGGCAAATTTAAGATGTATTACGCTTGCAGACAAAGCAACTATTATTTCTTCTCGTCAAGAGCAGGCACTATTTTTCATTGCGGATGCAGGGAGCGCTAACAACAGCTCTAGCTTTGGCAGTGTTGCACTTAATGTATGAAGCAGAGTATAGGGATACAGCCAAGTTCAAAAATATATTAAACTTTAAAGGGATTACGAAATAATTCACCGAATCAATTCGTTGAGTCAAACGGAGGCAACAAATAACATAATCTGCAACCAAGAAGTAGGAATCAACTGTCCAAAACAACGGTGAACAGATGCTTCAGAACAGCCAACAAGTGCAATATTCTTAAGATTTCAGATGATGCAATTCTGCAAACTGCTTCATATGCCATCTACCACCACTATTTGCGGTGTATAAATCACAGAAGCAGAGACAATTCTGTGCCATTTCGTAGGCTTCAGCATGTTGCCACATATTGCATGGCTCTTGAAGTCGGCCAGGCTAAAACATACATCAAGTCTGAATAAGCTTTAGAACAAAGCTTGTTATTTGCACATAATGAATGATATAAGCAGCTGAATGTAAGTGCACATTATTGGCTTTGGCTTGAACATTTTATGTCACATGTTTCATAAACTTCTACGCATTCTTAACTGGTTGGTTTATGGGGTTTAACACCCCAAAGTGGTTCAGGCTATGAGGGAAGCCGTAGTAGAACTTGGAAATTTCAACCATCTGCGATTCTTTAACGTACACTGACATTGCACAAGACACGGGCATCTTGCTTTTTTCCTTCATCGAAAAGCAGTCATTGTTCCCGGGATTTGATTCCACCTTCTTGGATTCAGTAATCGAGCACCCTAGACATTAATCCACCATGGTGGGGTATAAGCTGCTAAACCTTTTACCACACCACTATGTGTTAATCACCGGTGATTGATGCCTTCAAAGCGCAATTTCAGTGCTGCGCCATCTAATGGGTCCTTTAGAATATCTTCGTTCCCAGAATAGTTTGTATTTTGCCACAATGCAGCAACTTTTAAAACATCCATCGCATCCATCATGTTGAGGTTCTGCCGTAGTGCGCTCAAAGCAAGGTGCAAGCGTGCACTCAGTGTATTAGTGTAATGCTCCAAGCAATTTTTCTGCATTTTGCAGTAACTATTTTGATTCATTAACTCTTTTGGGACCGCCCCATAGTCATCGATCCCATATGATTTATGGTTTCGCGCGCACTGCCAAACTCAAATTCCTGTGTGTTGGAGCACGTAGCCCATCCAGGCGGTAGTTTGATGTCAAGCAGCTTCAGCATCTGTGTGGCTCAGGAAGGTGACTTCACACGCTCTCACTTCAGCTCTGATGACTATTCAGGTGACGGTCACCGTGGAATTTCAACTGGTGGTCCAAGGTAGGCGTACTTCCAATTTCATCTTGCTTTTGAGTGGTAATGCACACTCACTTATTTTTCTCTTTCTGTGTGTTCTTGCTGTTTTACCTCTACCCGCAAGAGTTCAACAACAAGGAATGCTCCGGAATGGGTGGTGGTATATAGTCAATACAGATTTTTTTTCCCCCTTAATTTACAACTTCTTTAATGCTTGGTTTTCTTTTCTTTTTTTTTTTTACAATATTCGCACCGCGTATTTGTGTTGGAGTAAGTGCCTTCAGAAAACACATACTATTTCAATTATTTTCATGCATTTTATTTATTCTTTTAAACCATGCACATTTCACGGGAAAAAATTTCTGTCCCAGTATTTCCAAATGCAGTCGCTCTTCCCATTTTAAGTAAAGAACAATCAACTGAACAGTTCACTTTATCTAAAGCGACAGGATGAAAAAGACAATCCTGTCACAATTATAACAAAGGAACTATGACGTTTTTTTTGCAGATAGGATCAAGTTGTGTGAGATAACGCCTCATATGTAGAATCTTCAGCAGCAGCAGAAATACGAGGGCTGCAAGCATGCTTTTCAGCTTTGTAATGCATTCTACGACAGTGCTGCAGCTGCAGCATACAACACACCTTTCCAGATTCTTTCTCATTGCAGGCCATAATGATGACCTGCACCTCGCATTCCCAGATCATTCTCCAGAAGTCCATGACTGTAGTCGGCAGTGGTCCCTGGGATGCTATGTAAGCTCTCGAGCCACTGGCGCCCTGGGTGTCACGAGTGAATCATCCTTTCAACTTGCCACTCAAAAATAAAAAAAATGTTAACACAGTGCATGTAAGTTACACAGCATAAACCAAGAGCTGAAACAACATAAGCAAACTGACAGCAAGTGGAACATCACTGAAGCCTCACACCAGGCCAAGTAGCCAGGGCCTTACAATACGAAGTAAGGAATTGCCAACTTGCTTCACTTCCTTAGTAGAATGCAACTCATGATTCCATGATTCCGAAATGCTGTAAAATCATTAACAGAGCCTTTGAGAGCCTTTAATAAGCCTTAAAGGAGTTACTTCAGAGTTAAAGTGTAAAACTGTGTCCCAGCCACTATGTTGTACCACGGGGCAGGACACGTAATGAGAAGGCAAGATAACCTGTGGTCATTAGGGCTAATGGACCAGATTCCAAAGAAAAGCATAGCAGGGAATGGCGGAAAGCTAGGTGGACAAGTGAGATAAAGGTGGCTGTAGTGGCATGGGACTGGGTTAGTGAAGAGGCATCTGCCTTAAAATCAGTGTAGCCTGGCTGACAACAATGTACCACAGCCACATGTTATGCATTTAACTCAAACAGAGTAAGAATTCCTGTGCCTTACAGTGTTATGGACTAACAAACACAATGTTCTAAGAATAATGCTTGAAATGCTGTATGTGCTAATACCGCTGCTTAAAATATAAAAATAAAGGAGGCACTCAATGAAGAACACGACCAGGTGAAATACTTGCATAGAGTCGCAGCTATGATACACTGTGCAATTGATTTAATATGTTTTGAGGCTTTCACTTTGTTACATATAGTTATAATACTAGAAGCTAGCCACTAGCACAGAGGGAAGAAGCCTGATGCTTTTATTACTTTACTTTTTCAAGAAAATATGCCTTTTTAACACCTTCAAAGTAAGCCCCAACAGCCCAAGACAAGTGAACGACTGCAAGCCTCCTCATTATGCTGCCTGCTAGAATAATATAAGAGATCTTCCCTTTTTTCCTTTAAGACATCATAAAAATGCTGGAATTTGCAGTCATCTTTTATTCCAATGCTGAAGTAATCGGTGTACTAAAAGCAAACAAACAAACAAACCCCTAGGCAGTATGTCTACTGCATATAATTTTACCTTGTGGCTAGCGGTATTCATTTAAGACAAGTTCTCCATTCTGGGTTTCAATGCTCTGAACTGCAGTAAGTAAAAGGGCTGAAACATAGCATATGGGCCACTTTAAAAGACACAAAAACTGTGTTAGTCTCGTACCTTAATGAGGTTGGCATTGATGTAGTCTGAACCAGGAACTCCTGGGTACTCGGATAAAATAACCCTCGTCAGGTCATCTGAAATGTGAGCACAGCAATTCTTTGAGTCGACCTGTCCCATATGGCGTATTTGTACACAGGACTACCGTTAGTTCGCTACACAAGTGGATATCTGCCGATGACAAATAATAAAAAATATTCAAAAAAAGGGGACGCAAGAAAGGAAGTAAAATACAAAAGCATATGCTAAGCGACACCACAAAAGAAGAAAAAAGAGAACAATCTTTTTCAAGTTAATAAGTTCTTTATGCAATTTAAAATACAATTTGTATTTATCTAAAAACCCACACTGCAACAGTGGTTGGCTCAGGAGGTGCCGCATGTAGTCACTTTTTCATCCATTCTTTATTTTTTTCCTTCGTGTGACAGTTGTTTGTATGCGTCGCATATTTACATCCGAGCTCATACTTCCAAGGAACTACTTTATTCAGACCTTGGTGCTTATATTATGCAACATCCGTCACGATGGCTCACTGCAGCAAAGGGCATTTGCACATGTTACCACATTTCCGCTTGCGCATACCGTCAAACGGGACATGCTTGACACGCTGGGACGCATAGGCTCGTCTGCCCTTAGTACAAACACCCAAGCAGGTGGCCCTTCTCTTCAAAGCGCCATTGCTTCCAACACAGCCGCACATCAAAGCAAATGTGGTCCAGGCACTTAGGGACCTGGAGGCGGTGCTTCAGATGGCCTGCCCCTTCGCTAGGCGTGCAGACAGGTCAGGAGCAATAGCGCTTTGAATTGAGCGACCACCAGCCGATGTGTTCGCATTAAGAGTGGAAGGCCCTGTATATGCACCGGCTCAGCATTTAGCCTCAGTATGCTAAGCACACCGGAATAATACTGGCAGCACTGCTTCATCAAAACGCCAGCATAAATGATTTTAAAAAATCAGAATGGTAGCTCGTCCACCACCTCCAAAGGAGTCTTGGAAAAGAGATTTAAAATCAGTAAATTTAACAGCTATGCAATACCAGACTGTAGCTTCCTTGGCCAAAAATCTGGGTTCCCCATATGTGCTTACCCTGAGTCAGTCATTAGGTATGCAAACGTCGATAGCGAGACGCGTGAAAACTACAGTCAACAGTCAGGAATGCCAATCTGATATTATGAATCGGTTAAATTTGCCGATTTAAATCATTCATTCAGGAATGCCCTCTGGAGGCATGGCTTCTGTGCATAAGCAGCATGCTGTTACATAAAAAGGCTTGCATTACAAGCTCATTAGGTGCCATACATTCAACATGATTCCATGAGCCCAGGAATGCTTTGATAATATTTGCCCACACTGTACCATTACACAGATTTTTTTTATGTCAGTACTGAAGATAAATTACAAAATGCTGCAGGTTGAGACCACAGGCTTAAAAAACATACAAACCTGTGCAACCACAACGAACCTAATCAATACTCAATTGAACAGCTCAAGGGCAGTCCAGAAACAGATATTAACAGTTATGCAAACTGTAAATCATGATGCTGTAATCACTGTGCAAAAACAGACAGCTATCTGGAGACTGAATGTTTCACAAGCTGAAATAAATCATAATTTTAGCAAGTCAATAGTCATGCCTCACTAATATGGACTCTTTTATGTAGACTAACATCCAAAAGTAATTCAAGCTGTGGGGGATGCTGTAGTGGAGAAATCCAGAAATTTTCACTACCTAGGGTTCTTAAATGTGCACTGAAATCACAAAGTAGACAGGCACTTTGCATTTCACCTCCATCAAAATAAGGCTGGGATCGAACATTCATCCTCTAGGTCAGCAGCTGAGTGCCGCAACTACTAGGCCACCCATCGGGGCCTATGAACACTTTGGTTTGAAGGCAAAACTACTATGTATAAGGTGTCATTCATAATAGCAAAAAAAAAAAAAAAAGTTTCCCAATTTACTTGGTTCAGTTAAAAGCGACTGAAGTGTGCTAGCATATATTGCCCCTATTTAACTTGGTTCAAGCTTTACCTTTTGTATCCACAGTGCCCGTTAAGGATTTTTGTTTGCATACATGCACTTTGCTGCTCGCTTAATCAATAATACCTTAATTTCTGCCTCTATTATCTCTTACATTACATGCACTGACATACAGACATAAGCTACTGCATTGTGTGAAAGACCACCCAATCCAGATATAATGCCTTGTTTTAACCAAGCCGCATAAGCATGCCTACACGGCTTCTCTGTAGCATGTCTGACTTGGAATCCAAGGGTTCTAGGTTCGATTCCCCAATTTGGCAGGAGCTGCCAGCTTGAGAATGTTGTGGTCTCACGACATCACACAACCTGCCAACATCAGTCAGTTCCTGGTTATGTCATTTGACAACCTAGCACCAGTGCATAAAGAAAAAATACTTGTGGTTGAATTTCACAAAACCATGCAAACAAAACCCATCTCTCAGGCATCTATGATTTTATGCTGCCTTTAGCTTGCCTTGCAATCAAAATACAGGGAAGAAAAACGTTTAATTGAGGCAGTCAATGAGTTCGGTGCATTTGCACCCTGTCCGCTCTCTGGGGAGTGAGGCTCTATATTAACGAAGTACAAATACAAGAAAAAGTTTGGTATCCGTAAAAGCCGGAGTCATCCACAATATGTAATAGGGATTGTATTAATGCAACATAACGACTGTACTACGTAAAAGAGAAAATTAGGGGGAGGGGAAGAGGCAACTTAGAGGAGTGAGAGACTTAAACGATCACACCCTAAGCAGCAACTTAAATTCCGCTGACACTACCATTCTACCTTCGGGCCGTGGACAGATGGCCTGGATCTTTGTCCACTCATCAATGCTATTTCTGAAATAACTATGCGCTTATACACGAAAACAAAGAAAGGACAATAATAATGAGACAGGGGCACCATGATGGTTTCGGAAGGACAGGGTCACACACGTGTCAGTGTTAATGTTGAAAGTTGCCCCCCTACTCTGTTGTTCCTCTGCTTTCATTATTAAGTGCACAATTATTTCAGAAGAAATAATGAAGTCTTACTGCACACGCTTACCACACAGGGACAAGATGGTTATCACGAAGAGTAGAAAACTATGTTCTAGTTGAAATCAGTGTCATGCTTACAAGGTAGAATGTCTTTGTATCTATTCTTCTTTCGGTTGACTTCTTTCTGACCTTCAGTGCAGGCATATTCGGGATCAAGCTTCAGGCGTTCTGTCAGTTCCTTCAAACTCTGAAATGTAAACAGAATGCGGAATTTCCGGCATCTTCGCAGTGATTAAAATCAAGGATGTTAGTATTGTCAATGAGACGCACAAAAAAGCAAGGTCGATGCACTACAAAACACAGCGCACTGACAGCCCATTAGGACGCAAGAAGAATGAGAATTTCATGTCAAAAAACTAAACAGAACGCAGTACATCTGAGCTTTGCTAAAAGAGGGGTGCGAGCACGGAAAACCACGACATCGCATTCCGAAATAAAGCGGAATTGGGGCACGGCGCTATTTTTGTATCCAACTGTCTACGGCCTAGTTTAGGGGACAACAATTCAATCCTGTATCAGTGTGCAGGCGTAACGTGCAACTCATCACGAAAGAAACCTTACACAGTTCAGAGCGGGGAAACAAAACAACGCACATACCTGAAACTCGGCTTCAAAAAGGTCGTCTCCCAGTTTCTTGCGCGCTTCCAAAGTTTCAAAGTGATTCAAGAAGTTCTTGAGAACAACTTTTAAAGGCATGACGCTGTTTGACTGGCACGAAAACATGTGCGCGAATTAAAAGGGGCCAAATTACACACACAAAGTGGCGATGAATGAGTATATTGTCACAAATAAATGCAGCTCGTGGACAAAGCCATGCGAGCACCACAGGACAGCCTTGCAGTCGCACAACGCACTCATGCGAGACGAAAAATAGGCCAACGGCTCTTACATTTGCCCCAGTGCAGCAGAAGGAGATATATTATGTACAAAACGTCCTTCAACTCATAAGAAACCAACAAGAGTAGAAATATTAGCAACCACAACACAACTAGCGAAAGCACCTAAACTTTTTTACATTTTTGTTTTAGCAGAAGCTGCATGGCAATGACGATGCCGCTGCCACGGCTGCCACCCCAATGATCATTCCGCACTGGAGTGTTCCGCCAATCCACTCACATCTACTCCCCTGATGCAGTATGCGTAGTAGTGGTATGCCGCTTGACGTGCACCGTGGACTGCATTTCACAAAACACGCCATAGATTATTGATTGCCAGCCCACTTACTATTAATTTTAACACTGCCTTGGATAGCTTTATCGACAAAAAAAAACGAAACTTTTGCGCGCCTTGCTAACTCAGAACTTCGAAACGTGTCGGCGCTCAATTGCGCGCAATATGTTGTTCGTCGACAAACATTGAGACGCACTTCATTTGTTTTTGTTTTCATTATTGCAAAATTTTGTTGTTCTCGTAGTTACGGTAGCAATAATTTGGTGTGTAGCGACGAGGCCCGCACTTTGTCTCGGTCGTGGTAGTCGCGATATCATCAATTACTCATGTGCTTGTAGTACCTGTGACTCACTCGAACTGGGTAACGAGCGTCGACGTCGATCAGAGAGCGCCCAAGTATGTGAGCCGTAGTCGGGCACCCTTCGCACGTAGAACACACTACGCGTGCTTATCAAGTGACGATGAAAAATGCGCTGCTGGCTGTGCTAGCGGTACTGGGCGCGTTGGGCGTGCTCTTCATTTCCATCTATCTCCTGCGGAGAGCGAGAGTCATGAACGGGGAAGGTGCCAAAAGTTTCCGCTACGTCAAGTTGAGCCAAAACGGTGACCGGGTGACTGAGAGCCAGTGTCTCGTCGACGTATCCACTGACGAAGACGACGACGACGAAGACGACGAAAGCTCTCCGGCCACCATCGATGTAGAGTCGCGCACGACGGGTGTGGTGAGGATGAACGGTCAGGCCGGCTACAGAAAGTCGGCCTTAGCCGAAAACGAAACCGACGAAGAACTGCTGCAGTGAAATCGTTCGACAATCGAGTGACGTGCCTTCGGGCGCTTCGCACTTTGGTCTGGTCCCTGCTTTTTACTATGGTTTACTGTTCCTCAGTACTTTTCTCTTTTGTCGCCTAACTTATTTGGTGCTTAAATGTGTCCCACACCATGCAAGAAGCTCTTCCTTTTCATCGAAGAGCTTTTTAGCCGTCCTGCACCGAGGGTTGTTTATTGTGTGCAGCGTCATGCTGTGGTCGTTTTAGCGGTACGAATCTTGTACATATTTTCATTCTCGTTTAGGGTACTGGGGTAGGGGAGTCATTGGTGTGTAGCATGTGTATAGCGACGTGTATGTCTGAGAACTTGCGTGTGCAATCATATCGCCCCCTAGACTTACTGCAGCAAAAAAAAAAAAAAAAAAAAAAAAAAAAAAAAAAAAATAAAAGGACACGGGAGCACTTGGCACTCAGCAGTCACTACTACACTTTGGCCGGGACACATTTCCACAACCATTGTGGTTAATTTCGCCTGGGTTGCTGCAGCCACATTTAACCCTTGTCCACCTTGATTGTGGCTGCGGTTTATCCAGGTATCGCGTTCATTTGGGAATGGCTGCCATCCTGCAATGTGCACACTATCTTTGTGATAATGCAATGATGCTGTCCATTAGTTTACTTTCTCTCTTTTTTTTTTTTTTTTTTTTTTGCGTCCACATGAAAATCTGCTTGTTGCTGCAGATTTAAAAAATGTAGTTCTGAAGTGAAAAAAGGACCTCCTGTTTTGAGCCCTACACGTGGGCATCTGTTCAGGGCCAAAAAATGACCAAAATGTTATCAAATACCATTGCCAAAATCCATATTCCACTGAAGTTGCATAACAATTGGCTAGACAACTGTTTTCAAATTATTTGCATTGCACAGAGTAGAGAGTTTCGGTTAAATAATGTTCACTATCAACGCCTCAATATCTATATATTTTGTGTATGTGCATGTTTAGTTCCTTGGAACCATGGCTCCAATTTAGACTTGCCATTGAAGCAAGCTCAGAAGGTGTTTGTATGCCATGGGTTCAAGTGTTCACATTTTATTTATGCTGACAGTATAGATCTTGGTATTTTGCAATTGTATTTGTGACATTGCTTGTGAAAGTAAAAGTGTCGAGAGATGCACTTTGACGATTGCTGAATGTACCTGCAGAGACAGCAGCTGTGGGCTACATGTGGAAAAGGCAGAGCATCACAATTGACTGGACAACAGCATATCGTGCATACTGAGTTTTATTACAACTCGTTATATTGCCACTGCATATTGCAACAAACAATACTAGATATATCTGCTGGTGCGTATGGCAAAATAGATTAACACAAAAAAATTAACATCAACAGGCTGAAAAATTTGGCAAACTAACCCATCGATAGCATGAGCAACAGAAAAAATATTGTCACCGATTGTCTCGACTAAGGACAACACCTTCAATGGCTTTTATTCGCAGGTTAAAACAACGTAAGCAAGCTCTCAATCTCTGAGAGCATGTATGGCACCAGTGAGAAAAACTGGAAGGGAAAGAACCTTTCGAACTGTTTTAGACAGTTTGCATATTGCAGTGGCACTATATCCATCACTCTTTAAAAAAAAAAAAAAAAAAAAAAAAAAAAAAAAAACAATGTAGTCTTAAATACACTTACAACTTTCTATCTACAATACCAAACGTGTAATATATATATCTATATATCAACACCAAAGAAACGCTGCCCTTTGGAACTTCAGAAGAAGTAGAAGTCAAACCCTGACACACGACGATTGGCACTGGGCATTGCAGCTTGCAAAAAACTATACACGTAATCATGCAGATGGGGAATGTTTTCCTCAGTTTCTGTTTTCTCTTCCAACATTACAACTGACCTCAGTGCCTTCCTGAGTCGAACTGTACAGAATATGGCTAGCACACAGTCGGCCATTATTAACACAACACACCGCTGCCATGTTTTCAGGGTGAACAGATAAAGGAAGTTGAACATCATGAGAATCGAGGCTTGACTGAAGGTTTAAAATTTGGACAAACAATAACCGGGAGATCTCATGCTTAAACATGTGGTGAAAACGTTTTTCCTTTCCCTTGTACCTTTTACAGCTGCGAATGACCAGCGAAAACCGATCGGGCACCTATACTTCAGACCGGTCAGCATGAGATTAAGTCGTTCACTGTATGCCTGGCTCGAGTTGATTTGCTGTTACACGAATTTTTACACTCTTTTGCTCTCTCCTTCTCTGAAAACATTCTTTTTGCGAGTGTGGGTCATTATTTTAAATAAAACTATGTTCTCTGGACATTGACTAATGCTACAACGATCCCGTTGTCGCAAGAGCTATACAACTATGTACAATTGCCTATATACACATTTGACTGCAATGATTATGAAGAGATACTGACATTTGAGCTAACATAGTTGAAAGGCCTGTATCCACCTGAGGGCGAAAATTCTGAGTTCACTCAGTTTCTGGTTTCACTCTGTTCCTGTACACGCCACTGTAATGTAGCTCCAATGAGATTTGTACGCACTACAGTCTAGCTGCGCTGAACTGAGAATTAACTTGAGAATTCAGCCTCGGTAATGCCCGAACAGGTAGCAAAAGCTGCTGCACAGATCTTCAGGGTGCGGTGCAAGAAAAGTAAAATGAAGTCAAGATGAGCCGATTGGCCACAGCATATTCGTGGGGTTCCCCTTAAATATACAGGTACTCTGTGTAGTAGTATATTGTTGGTCAAGTCACAACCTATGAAGATTTTTTTTTTTTTTGCACTAGAAAGCAAATGGAAATTTCCTCCGTGACTGCTGTCAAAAGGTGCCACATTACCACGTCTCCAAAGTGGCACTGGGTTTTCTGTAAGCTGGAAAATGACAGCTTTGTTAATGCCATGCACCAAATCATATCCCGCCCTTCCTCATTTTGTATAACATTTCTAGTGTGACTGCTCTCTGCAGTCTGGCACAAGCCAAATTTAGAGTGACTGCTAAATCCACCTGAGACAGTGAAGTATATGCAGTATAGCGTCTGTCGCTAATTAGTGATGACAAATGTGTCTTTTGGCACCTTTCTTTCTGAAATGACTTTGCGAGAGATGCTGATCTTCATTGCGTACATGAGAAAGACAGGAGAAAGGCTCGATTCATTATGTTTACCACTCGGGGTACGACATATGTCAGCTTTCAGTGCAAGCAACAGTCAGCCCAACAACAAATAGCTTACCACAGACGTGCCACTCTTTCGGACATTCCGTTCAACAGAAGATGAAAGAGACTGAGCCACAGGCGGCTACTATGTGAGGCACGAAATGTTACACATAGATATACATTACACATATATAATATATATATACATGTATTGACGCGACTATGTTACAACACTGCAACCCCTAGGAACAAATGGGTTTACAAGAAATTCCACAGATATGTATTACAACCACAGAAACAACCATTTATACACAATGACTCTCTTTTCGCCTTCTTCTTCTTCTTAAATTAGGGTGGTAGTGGTGGTGTTGGTGCTCTGCTATATACATTATGTAGCTAACCCCCCCCCCCCCCCCCCCCCCCCCCTCCTTGAGACACTCAACATCCCTTGCACTTCACTATATACACATGGACACGCACAGGACATATAGGAGCACAACAGGTAACTGTTTCTTTTTAAACATGGCACAAGTTAGCACATCTCCCATCACTTAGAGACGGCGGACGCACATGCCACGCTCGTGGCATCATCACTCGGGATTCCTTCTTGAAAACTTACATCTTTGGCTGCTGGGCAACAAGTGAAATGCCATAGCCTTGCATCGAAGGGGGCCACGCAGTGTCAGTTCAGCAGCACTAATCATTCGCACACTGAGTAGGATCTACAAACATATACTGAAGTACCAATCAAAACGGCCTCCAAATTATTGCCAACAGTGCAAAATAAGGCTGAACAAGTAGGGAACAGCAAACTTTGGTCAAGCTTGACGAAAACAGAAGCCTGGGCATGTCTGGCACAACAGGTACAAAGCAAGAATAAGAACAAGAAAAACAAATTCGTGCAGCTCGACTCAACCCACCAACACCGCACCAATATTTTTTGCACTCCTCTAGGCAAGCCTGGCTACATTAGCTTTTACATGTTGGTTTGTATTTGAAATGTGTCCCCCAATGATGCAAGGCCAATTTCCAATGCAGCACAAAAATGAACGCATTCGCCGTCTCTTGTATTCCTCGTGTGCACACAGCAAGCGAAAACCTCGGCAAGTGGTGGCCAAACAGTGCTGCTTAGTGATGTCTTCGCAACCAAACATCGCTAAAGCACGATGAACTCCCCTGCAGTGCCATCTTCAGGATTATTTCTTCACTTTGAAATTTATGAGAGCCTTCATTCGGAACAAATCTAAGATTTGGCCATTCAGGCACAAAGTTCAGCCAAGCAATCACACCAGCTGGTCATCTACTTGCGGCTTAGTGATAAAGCAAGCAGAGTTCTTTGCAGCTCGAACTTTGGCTTATGCGGGACTACCCTGAGCCACCAAGTGCCGAGGCATTCCTGCTCCACAGACATGTAGACAAAGACATACTGCCGCCACATTCGACATCACAGGTGGCGTTATTAGCAACAAGTTGTGTGAAGCAACTAATTTTGGCCGAGCTGTCTTTAGGAACGCACATTTCAGAAGTGCTTCTCACGTGTCCGCCTGAAAGTGTCGCCGAGTGGGCGAAGGGCCGCATGGCATGGAGCGGTGCAGCAACCCAAGAGCGTTGGGCATTAGTACCACCTGCGTTGCCAAGCACGGCAGCAGTATGCACTAGCCATGTTTCAGGGCCAGGCGGAGAATGCGTCACTTTTGTATGCGGTGTGCTGCCATTCTTCGGCGGCTGCTAGACCACCGTAGCCATCGTGGCTACTGCCTGCTGGCAGGCAGCAGACGACTGTGACGGCCTCTTGTGGCTGGTGTTCACGGCTGCTTTGTTGCGCCGCCTTCCCGGGGACAAGTGAACGTCCGTCACGGCTGGCTGTTGCCCCACTGCCGTAGATGACACATCCTGTTGGCTCACTGATGCCGGTGTCAGGCAGCATGACTGCTGGGATCCAGCGCCACTGACTGTCACCACGCTGCCACTGTTGTGGACAATTCCTGCACAACAGAAAAAAAAAAAAAAAAAAAATATGACATCCAGGTTAAAATCTCTGCTGTTCAGATCAAGCTATCACCTTAGTGGTAACTAACAAACCTTTCTTCACAAGGCAAGCAAAAAGCCATTAGCGGTCAGGTCATGTCCACTACAGGTAAATCCCCTGTATTGCTCTAAGTACAAGACAGGGCTGATTAGAGGGCATTATGCAAGTGGGCTAAATTTAAGTAGGTGCTGCGTTTTTCTCTGCACTTCATTTTCTGCCTTTATGTTTCCGCCAAAAAATGAAAACCCTGCAGCTTGCCGAGGCAAACTGGGATGGTAAAGAAACGAAGCTATTATAGAAGTTAAAAAAAACTGGAACACACACCTTTGGGCTGTAGTCGGCAATGCAACGATGCTGAACTCCAGCTCCGCACGCTTCTGGGGAAGGTAGAGAAGCCGGAGTCCCGTTCGTCACTGCTGCCGCCACCACGGCCACCACTGGCTCCACTGCTCTCACTGCTTGCGCTGGAACCACGACGAACTCGGATGTGTCGGCGGGCAAGAGGAACGGACACCGCTCGTGGTCCCAGCTGGCCCTCCGAGAGACACCGGGCTTGTCCACTTGCCGATGCCGTTCGTAAGTGGACAGGGGAGCAGCTACTGGGGAGGCAAGGCCCCGTCATGACAGGGTGTCCTGAAGCTAAGCGCCGCTGTAGTGTCGTCTGCTCTGAGAGAGTGCCGGTCGCTGCCCGAGGCTGGAAACTTGTCAGAGCTGCCCGCACGTGGGGAGGGCTCGGCTGGCCACTACTCCCCGAGCTCAGGCTGCTGCCTTCTCCTCGACCTGCACCATAGTAGAAGTTTGTGGGTGGGGACGGCAATGAGCAACAGCAGCTCTCTTACCCACAGTGGACAGCTGCACTGCAGCAAGGGGAAAGGAATGACAGTGGGGTGAAAAGGGAAACTAAGAGAAAGAGTAGCCGTAATGGAGGGCAGCGACTAATTCAGACCAACCAAGGCTCTTAATTTGTGCAGTGAAATCACATATTGTTGAAGCACTTTTGGCATTTCACCTCAACCAAAATTCCAGCACGGTCGCAGGGCTGTAAAATCAAGCAGTCTGCAACCATTCCACAACTGCCACTTTTTAATGAAACGATCACACATAGCCCCTGCAACCAGTGTATTTGCATGCAAAGTTTGCACAATCTAAGTCGAGAAGTGAAAGTCAACAGGACGGCCGCTTGCTGCTCGATTTTACATCCTTTTGACCCTAGTTGCAAACCAAGTAACATGCTCTGCGGCAATATCCTGCGCTGATAGCAACACAGCATTTACTTCGTGTCTCGTTTCCATATTCCCCTTGTATGTTTCCGCGGTAAGCGCCCCAGGTAGACATTTCTAAATCGCTACGCTGTGGCTCACTGCATAGGCTTAACACAAGATGACAGCTGTAAACAATAGCATGCAGCGAGACTCAGAGGACACTGAAAATGTGCAATAAACATCAGCAAAAGCTCTAATTCCATTTCTTTCTCGTGCAGTGCAATTTATTCTGCTACCATGATTTCCAAACGCCAGCAATGCTGCAGCACGACTGATTCGCTGTATCTCGGCGCTTGCCACCACATCCTCTGCTTAACAACAAAAGCTAACGCAGCAAGCTAATGAAAGATCAGCATGCCAAAATAGATGTCTCAGAGGCCACGCGAAGATCATGCTGCCTAATGCCATCA
The DNA here is from genome assembly GCF_055883805.1 of Amblyomma maculatum. NCBI lineage: Eukaryota > Metazoa > Arthropoda > Arachnida > Ixodida > Ixodidae > Amblyomma > Amblyomma maculatum. Next base: position 341,666,079 of record NC_139344.1, read on the forward strand.
CTCCTGCCTTGCCATTCTTACTACTTCCACATCTCCTCCAAAAAGACTATTAATGCAAGCCTTCCTTTCTCGCAGACGGTCAGCTATCATCCGTGAGAGCGGTTTACAACAAGGCTGATGATGAACAGGGCACTGACCTCGCATGAAAAACGGCACCCTGCTGGCACCCAGTATGAATGTCTGGCTGCTGGTATCAACCTGAGAAGCCAGGTCATCACAACTTTGGTGGCCGCTTTCCTTGCTTGAATTATCTGCAACGGAGAAGGGTGAGGCGTGCTTCATAATGAATGTTTTCCAGACCAAGACAAGCTTTCGTTTGCTTCTCACTTCAATGGCAGAACTTTCTCTCCTTTTACCAAGTTCAAGTCTGGTGCACCAAATTGCCAGAACAATGATGTTCCAAACATAACTCACTTAAGATAGTACACACTTTTCAGAGTTGCATACGAAGCAATAGCGCAGCAAATTTGGCTAGTTACCCGAGACCACAGATTTCTGCAAAGCCCAAATATGAAAGACAACAATGAGGTGTGCAGTTGTCCTATTTTCAGAGCCGACACTGCCAAATGAATCTGCCGCACCTTTATCCGCTGTGGACGCACTTTTTATAACCCATGCATGGGCATGATAAGTTCAATTTTTCCTTGTTCCTCCTTATAATAGGCCACACTATGTTAGCCTCCCTGACATTCCTTCTTTGCTTTCCATCTCTGAAAGTGGTTCGCTCAGTATACCACCCTCCTGAGGTGGTACCAGATGAGCGTCCAAGATGATGCAAAAACAAATTTTGGTGGCAGCCGAGGTTCCTTTTCCTGTTTCCCTCCCCCGTCACAGTAACAATAAGCAACACGCCCATGGGTCGCCGTGCGACAGACTGACAAGATAGGGGAGAACAGGGGACACTGTAGGAAGCACTGCTGTGGTTGTGCTAGATCAAGGAATTGCACGAAATGCAGGGGAGGTTCAAAGGTCAAGGCTACCCCTGCCTTGCATCTGCAGTCGTCCTATGCGCTATACTGACACAGTTCACTTTGTTCAACCGGCTGACGTTTTGTTAGACTGTTAGTGGGACAAGAAAGGCAAGCTCACCGGAACCCGAATCGGCAGAGACGTCTCGCGCCTCGTGGGTGCCGCTGGCATCGGTTTCGGCCGTGAGGAAGGGCTCCTGCTCAGGAGGCCTCACCGGAGGCTCCGTGGGTGGCGGGGCCTCCGGCAAGGCATTGGCGGCCGGGCGCTCCCGCTTGCGCATCTTGTTGTAGATGATAAGCACCCAGACCAGCGAAGTCCCCACGATGCTGACCACAACCACAATCACCAGAATGCCTGTGGTCATGCCTTCCGCGTCAGGACCCAAAGGTCCCAGCGTGGACTTGGCTGTGCAAGAGAGAAAGAGATGAAGAGAACAGAGGTTACAAAAGGACATTCAATTAGGCCTAAATATGAAATATGAGACAACCTATAAATACAATTCTTATTTTTTTACAACCAAAAATATATTACATGATAAGTGGGAAGCTTAGCGCGGAACAGACAAGGACAGGAGAGGCACACAGGACGAGCGCTAAAGAGTTCTGGGCTACCAACTAGGCCAGAACTCTACTTTGCTCAAAAATATATTATTTGTAGAAATAGAGTGTGGAACCAGTACCTTCAGTAATTCTATACTAGAACTGATGGACTGCATTATTTAAGATACTAAATTGTTCAATTCAATTTCAATTCATATTCAATTTCATAGCTAGCAAATTGGCTGAGGATCTTGTTGCGTTTTTTGGCACAATTATCGCATCAACTTTTTCTGTCAAATAGACAATTTTTCTATGAAAAATGCATTCTTTAAAAATGTCCATGAAGGAAGGCAGACATCAGTTAAGAACATGCGTGCAACAAAGAGATGACCGATTGAGTGAACTTAATGCCATCTGGGAGCACGAAGTTCATATCTTTGCTGATGCTGGGAAGTGAATAGGCAACAAGGCCCATGCCTTCGAAGTTTCCATTTAGTGAACATGTCCAAACCAGCAAGACTTAACCAGGGCATATTCTCTTGCTCCGAAACATGACAAACACTACCCACACTGGCATTGGGAATTATATTAATTTTGCATGTAACCTCCAATGAATTTTAAAACAAACACAGTGGCTTCCTAGAGATGCTAAGCACTTGCCACACAGGATTTTGTAATGTTAACCTTTTTGCATTACAATTAATGCTGTCAAGTGCAGTTCCAGTCGGGATTAGATGACGTGGGTGGCCCATATGTGCCGCCCCCTACTTGCGCACTGCTTACCTGGCACCACCTTGAGGAGGGAGAGCCCCCTCTCGATGCCCAGGGTGTTGGTCATCTCGCACGCATACTGGCCAGAGTCCGAGGGTCGGCTGTCGGTGATGACCAGCAGCTGTGCCTCTGCCACCAGGAAGTGGCGCTCAGTGGTCACCAGGGGCGCCCCATCCTTGAGCCATGTCAGCCGGGGCTTGGGGCTGCCCGATGACAGACACTCGAGCACTGCCGTATCTCCGGCTGCCACCTGCTTGCTCCGCATGGGGCGCACAAATGCTGGTGCCTCTGTGGAAGAGAGAGAGGGCAAACGCACAGGCATGAACAACTGCCGCATAAAGCTAGTGGCTTTAAATACTGCAAATGAAGAAAGACTCCAGACCAGACCATGTACAAGAGTGTTTGAAATATTTGCTGTGAAAGAGGGCTTATAGACAGGCCACCCCAAAGAAAGAACGCAACAATAATTTGATTTTAGTGGTACTATAAGCTTGGCTGTAGAGCACAACGGCTAAGGAAATTTGGTCACTATGAAATTTGTTTCACCCACTTGCCAAGTATTTCACCCCAGAGGGGCTGAGGAAAAGGTCAAGAGCAAGCTCATACCCACTGGAATGCAAATGAGTGCCCAGTAGCAATGGGGATTGAACTCCGCATCTGCTGCATATGAAGTCGATGCTGAGATCACTAGGAAACTGCTGCGGTCAAGCTGGGGTACATAGACTTTTTTTTTTTTTAATTAGAAATCAAGGTGCATTTCAGACCATCAAACAGCACCTGATCTAAAAGAAACTATGTATATAAAAAATAAAATGCCTAATAAGCTGTAGAGACAGTGCTGTACTGCATTGTACTATATCCCAGACCAATCCCATTAGCAACCTGTATGCCAGACATCAGCTTGTGTAAGCCATGCACTAATGGTCAGCTGCTTCACAACTATACAGAAAGAGCTGAACAGTATGGGACACTCACCAAGCACGGTGAGCGTGGCGTTGGCCCGCACCACACCGGCTCGGCTCCGGGCAGTGCAGGTGTACACGCCCGAGTCAGCTGCCTTGAGACCCACCACAAAGAAGACGTCGTCAGTGGGCATGACGTGCATACGCCTCTCCCTGGCGGCTGGGAAGTCATCCCCACCATCCTTCTGCCAAGACACAGTTGGCGTTGGCTGGCCTGTGGCTCCACACTCCAGGCGCGCCGTACCTCCCGCACGCACTGTCAAGTTGGATGGAGTCTTGACAAACGTAGGCAGAACTGTGGATGCAAAGAATGTGCTGTCACGCCAGTGTTCTAAGACATGCGATGAGCACAAGCAGTAGAAAGCACTTCGACCCTGCATCTAGGATGCTCAAAATAGTTTGACAAAATTGTATGCCCCGAAGGTAGCCGCTGTTATCTTCATCCAGCTCGCATAAACATGTCCAGAAATAGCAAATCACACGCGTTTTGATAAGAAGCCAGACGTTAATGAATCATTTTTTTACAATCTTGGAGCTCTAAACAACCTGAGAAATTGTGCGGCCAGACAATGCCCATGCTGTTTCGGAGCAAGTGTTTGCCTACATATGCTGAAAGCGCACAAGAGTGTTAAAAAGCACTGCATTGCATCACACTGAGCCGAACAGGTTATCTGAACAAGACTTTATTTTTATTATTTTTTTGCGATACACGAATAATCAATTTGATCCTTTCAGATGCTGCAAGCGTATGCCAGAAGTGGCTCAAAGCCTGCCCCTTTCTGCCTTGTACAACAATGCTAACAGCAATGCTGAAAGAATAATCTCACAGCACAAGCAAAAGAAGAGTAGATCCAGACTAAGCCACTCACCATACACGCTGATGTTGGACTGGTTGGAGTAGACCGAGCCAAACTGATTTCGAATAACACACTGGTACCGCCCCTCATCCTTGTTCTGGATATTCCTCAGGTGCAAGTAGCTTGTGAAGACCATGACATCATTTGGTTCCACTTTCTCAGAGACTTCGGTGTCAACATCGGACAGGAACTGTTTGAGCAGAGATCACAACAACAATCACTCCTCAGATCAGGAAAAACACAACTACTGTCTCGCTCAGCACCATGATGGTTCCGAGCGAGAACTGCGCCATGATGGAAGAGATTTGGGTAACAACAGAGAAGGAGAACGAGTTGGTGTAGAGGGTGATAGCATTATTTAGAACTGCCTGGCATGATGAGTGCCCGTGTGCCTTTTGCACGCAGTTCTCCGACACTAGAATGCTGCCACCCAGAAGACTCCATCCTGCAGCCTCAAGGTCGGCAGTTGAATGCCTCAGGTGCAAGGACACCATAGTGGGTAAAAAGTGAAAAAAAGACCAATTTCAGGGCTTGCAGGAACTGGACACGATTTTCTAAAATATGGCATTGCTAACTGCCATTTCAGAGGTTGCGAACAAAGACAAAGGCACAAAGTGCTACTCAATAACACATACTACCCGTCGGTGGTGTGACGAACGCTTTCAAGTGACCGAAAAGTGCCCGCATTGTGGTGCTTCACCAGTGTGGTGCGTAATGTGAAGCATCTATTGTGGATCTGCCCAGCTACGGCATCCGCGAGACAGTGCTACCTACGGAAAGTAGGCCTGCGGTAGGACCTTGACTGTGACTACAGGAAGTGGACGCTAGACTGACTATCAGTTTATCAGCAACTTAAGCGATTATTTAAGAGCTTTCTCCTACACCCCCCCCCCCCTTTTCACTATGCTTCATGGCAAACTTCTCGAATAAAAAAAAAGGCTAAGAGTAAAAACTTGTTCAAAAAACCATCACAATCATGCCAACACTAAGACATTTCATCCGAACATAAAGGTATGTGCCCACTGAGAAACCACAGTGGGAAATACAGCCCCCCCAGTATTTCTTTTCCTCTCCTTCTGGGGACGCACCTTTTGTTCTTTCCTCCACTGAAACTCCAGCCGTGAAGCACTTGCAGTTGCCGCCTTGCAGACAAGTGTGATGTTCTGGCCCTTGAGTGCAACCTGGTTCTCTGGGCTTTGCAGCAAGATCTGAGGCTTGGGAAAGTCCTCTGTTCCAGGTTTTTGGAAAAGTGTTGAATAGGAAAGAAAAAAGAAAGGGGGGAGAAGAGAAAGAGGAGAGAGAGCACAAACATTACGTTTCACCCACATGGCAACTAAACAAATGCACATTTACTCTCCAATTTTCACAGTCTAAGTCAATCAATCAATCAAAGCGATCTCTATATGTACGCGAAGAAATACATAAGGAATATTTGGAATATTCCATATTTTATTCCTTATATCCCCCTATGTATCTCTTGCTTATATCCACGTGCTTATATTTGTCTGGCTCTTTTATATGTAATGAGAGTACGCACTGCATGTGAAGTTCTCGGCAGCAATGTCAAGCACGGGCAGGCCCTCCAGCGCTGGTGGGTGGCCGCAACGCACTTGAACGCTGTCTTGGAAGCCCTTTCGGACGATCCACGCAGGCAGCCAGAGGAGGTTGCAATCGCACAGAAGACTGCTGCTGTCCAGAAGGCTGCGCGGAAAAAGCAGAGAGCACTCAACACATTGTACCTTAACAGCTGTCATGCACTACCACAACAATGGCAGATTGTACACAAGTTAAAGAGACACTGAGGCAGTTTTTAAGTCTGCTAACCTTCTAAGCTCCTGGTGTTTTTATCATGGGGTGCTTAACAAAAAGAGAACGAGTTTAAAGTACTGTCAAATGTCAGCGCACGAACCCTGGGTGGTCGAAACCAAAACAGTTTGAAGGAAATGAAAAGACAAAAAAACCTCAAGCATTTTGCGTCACAGTCAGGGCGAGGAAGTACCAGCTACACCGCACTTGTTCAGAGCACTTCAGCAATGCGCTACACAGATGGAAAAACGGTATCCAACATCATGTACTGTGCCTGTGCGACTCATGTGCACAGGAGGCCGTACATGAGCACGGCATCAGAATTTCAGTATTTGCGGTCATTTGCCACACCTTTTCCTCCACAGCACACTGTTTACATCTGCTAGATAAGTGTGGAGAGGTCTGCATCTGTCCTCAGCAGAGATGTGCGAATATTAGAAATTTCAAAACAATGCGCTGAACGCAGCCCTATTTGATTCACTGAACAAATCAAACAGCTAATGTTCGAACCTATTCGAAATAAAATATGCCCTAATAAAGTTTTCAAATAGTTTGTGTGTGCAAAATTAAAATAAGGTGAGGCATAATAATCTTACTAGCGTGCTGCCCCGATCGGTCAATGCAGTACGGAGGATGAAGGGTTCATCACCAAGAGGCAGGTTTAGCAAACCTGGCTTAATGCCCAATCTCAAAACCTGTGACCCATATCTTGTGTACCTGTTATTTTGTGTAATCCTTGGATGAATAAATGCATTATCATCATCATCATCATCATATTACGTAGCCCTTGTCTCTCTGGTCTAATGAGAATTGTCATTGGTACTAGTAAATGCATTATTATTATTATCATCATCATCATATGTAGCCTGGCAAAATGGCGAGATTGTGGCCAATGTAGCTCTCGCTAAAGAAGTACCATTCAATCGCCCTTAGTCCTCGGCCCTGCTCCGCCCTTGGCAGATCCGCGCGCCAATCAATAACTGGCACTTACTGCGCATAACAGAATTAAACACGGCATCCAACTCAGCGCAATAGTAAAAAAATAAAAAAGCCACAGATGTAGGAAAGAAAAAAAGACCTTAGAAAAGATGAAGACTCAGGAGGCTCCATACACTCACAGTGTGGTCAGCTTTCTGCGCAGGGGAGCAAAGGTGCCCTGGCTGATGGTGGTGATAGGGTTCCGCGAGAGGTCCAGTGAGCGCAGACGGCCCAGGCCAGCAAACGCCCTTGACGTCAGAGACTTGATGAAGTTGTCCGACAGGGTGAGCAGCGTCAGGCTGCTCAGGCCCAAGAAAGGACCATTCGTGTCCTCCATTGTCCACGAGAGGGCATTGTGGTCCAGATATCTGCAAAAAAGGCCAAATGTAGTGTACACAGGACAAAAGCCTAACTACCTGCTACAGAAAAATGGGGAAATGTCGGTAAAAATGATGGAGAGCTTCTTTTCTTTTTTTTTTTTTTTCCCTTCTTTAAAAGAATGTCTTGCAGTAGTGTACTAAACACTGTGCATGTGTATCTGCAATTTTCCCTACATTAAAGGAATATAGACACCAAATCAATCTTGGTCAAGCTCATTTTTCTTGTTAATAATAATGCACGAGACATTTCTGTATGTGGATCACCACATGGTATTCACCTCCGGCCACTAAAATAGCTATAATGAAAATTCTGCCTCTCACCATTTCGGCACCAGTTTCACTCAGAGCGATGACTTTCTCAAAGTCTCATATAACTCATGTGTGGAACTTTAAAACTTTCATATATTATAACAACTTAGTAGCTTTGATTCCCTACAGTGCGAATCCAGCCTACCTCAAGAGCCAGAATAACAATGTGTGGAGACACAGTTTTCTTTATTACGAATGTGTAATACACAGAACTTCAACACTGTTGCCGTAACTAAATCTAAAACAGGTGGGAGAAAAAATTCAGTTACAAATTATTTAGCGGCCGTATGCGAATGCTACATGGTGAACCATGTATATAATACTAATGTGTTATGCATCATTACAATGAACAAAACATGCAACCAAAAATTAAGCATTTACACTTATACAAGACCAAAAAAAAACCTGGTAAACTATGCAGCAAAGTAGAAAGAAATAGCCAGTCCTTATGTTAACAAACAAAGGCACAGCAGATTTCTTAACTAAAAGTTATCATATTTTATGTGGAAAGTCAGGAATTCATTTTTTCTTTTTTTTTTAAAAACACACGCTTATTTGAATATGCTCAGACATTGACTTCGAACATAAAAGTGCATAACAAATTGTAGAGTCTCGTAGCACTTATGACAATTTTCAGCAGTATGCCTGAAAATTTACTACGATTTTTTACCATGATTGTGAAATTTAACTATTAACACCCTGCCCTAACCATCTATTGTATACTTACAGCTCCTTCAACTGATTCAGCTGCTTGAAAGCTCCCTCTTCAATGTACGAGACTGCATTGTGTCCAAGGTAGAGAAAGCGCAGAGACTCCGCCTTTGCAAAAGTAGTTTTGGTGATGGCCTGAAGGTTGTTGTACGTCAATTCCCTGTTATATGATGGAGAAAAAATAAAAAAATAAAACACAGTTACAGTTTCTCACATTATACACGTCTGTTTTAAAACGACCGACATTATTGCACCAGACTTCAGCACAAATTAGATATCTGTTTAAGACACTACTACGCCTAATGTAACAAACTGGATTCCAAGGGAAGGAAAGCGTAGCAGGGGGCGGCAGAAAGTTAGGTGGGCGGATGAGATTAAGAAGTTCGCAGGGGTCAAGTGGATGCAGCTAGCACAGAACCGGGTTAAGTGGAGAAATATGGGAGAGGCCTTCGCCCTGCAGTGGGTATAATCAGGCTGATGATGATGATGATGACGCCTAATTTCAGCTCCATTTCAGACCTCTCCATGCTTCAGTGCTACTGGTCAAAATTAATTTGGAGCCCTCCACTATATCACAATCGTCACAAACTACACTGACATGTACACTGCAAAACACAAGGTGGACAAAGGCCTCAGCTACTGGTCTCCAATCAATTCTGTCCTTCGCCAGGAGCGACCACCCTCTTCTTAATCTCGTATGCCTAGGATGCTGCAATCAGCACTCAGTCCCTAACCTACCGTGTCCGGGCCATCTGTATGCCCCTTAGTGCTTTGGCACACAAAAAAACGTGTCAATTAATTCATCTGTTTAGCCACAAGCTTTCTGCAGCTCAATACCTGACAACAATAATTTATGGTGCAAAGCAAAAGTAACAGAAACACTAACTAATAGGCAGTCATTCAAGCATAGTTGGCTGACTTACAGGTGGGTTAGCTTCTTGCAGTACTCCCAGCACCCCATGTTTGCCTCAGTAATGGAATTGTGGGTCAAGTTCCTGTGTACGAAAGAGAAGTCACGTGGTGAGACACTGCAGTGGCATGCAAAATTCAAGGAATAATCAAGACACGTTCAACTTGGTTTAGATCAATTGGTTTTACAACACTTTAATAATTAAGAGACCCTTTTCATTGAAAACAGAGCTTTTATAAGACAAAAAGGCTGAGCAAGGATATGCCGGTACTCCAGTTACAGTCAGTTTTAAAAAGCAAACTGCGGTAACCGCGGACGACTACCTTTCTTCCAGCTAGCAATCATCAAGTTAGGCTCGGTGAGTTTCTCTCTCAATTGAGCTGAGTGACAGCAGAAAAAAATAAGTTCTTTAACTTCAAATTTCTCAACAATATGTTGCTTGCTACCAAATAAGCGTCTGCAGAGCCACTAAAGGCCAAAAAATCTAATTTTACTGACAGCAAAAAGTGGATGTAGCTATCCATGTTAAGGCCTCATCGTATGATCAAGTGGGAGACATGAGAATGCACAAGACTTACAGCCGCTTTAATGAAAACATGCCGTACAGCCATCCACTAGTTACGGCTGTGATGTTGTTGAACTCCAAATTTCTGCAAAGAACAAAGAGATTGTAGGTTAAAAAGAAATCCTGTGTAGCAGCTTATCTTGTCTAGTATGAAAACTATCATTCCCTCTTCTGAATAGCTCACAGCGACACTTCACTGTGGCTGCTACATGGCAAATTTCATAATGAAAAATTTTCCAAATTGCTACATGCCAGATTTCATGATGAAATTTCATAATAAAGCCCAAACCATGATTATGCTTCACATAAAGCAGTTTAGAAGTGGTTTATGCCTGGAACCAAATACAGAATACAAAGCCTGTATTGTTTTATACTAGAAAAAAAAAAGAAAAAAACCCTCATCTGTCTACATCTAACATGTAATAGCAATAGCTCATGAGGTTGAGAAAAGTCTAAATAATGGCGAAAACTTGTTGGAACACAGTTTCAACTGATGGACTACGCCAAGTGTGCTCAAATATGATTCAGTGGTAAAGTAATCTGTAGCTCTTTGTTGCATTGGTACTGGCCAAATTATTCACGAACCACCAGATTGGAGCAAGTGAGAGAATGTCACTCACAGAGTCTGAATCTTGCCGAGGTAGTAAAAAGCCCCATCGGAGAGGTGGCTGATGAGGTTCTTGCGCAGGCTCAGAGATTCCAATGCTTCGAGGCCCTTGAAGCTGAGCCCTTCGATTGCACGGATCCGGTTCTTGTCCAGCTCCCTGAAGAAAAGACAAAAAAAAAACATGATTTGTGCTTGCTCCTCTGGTTCTGCCACGTGACAAGTCCATAACCATTACAAGAACTACAAGGTGAGCAGAAGACAACCAAGTTGAATTTGAGGCACAGCATTTGGACTAAGAGCAGCACTTGATAGATGCTTGGTGCCTTAAAATGCACTATGTTCTCTATGTTCTTCATGCGCCTAATACTGAATGTAGTGCATTTTCGCAACCTTTCTATATTTAAAGAAAGTGACCGATACACATTTTAACAATCGGGCGGACAAAGATGCCAGAAACTTGCACAGACTTGCATGCTTATTTCACATCTGCTACCCAAGTGTGAACACTGTGGGCTTTTCGCCACTGTGATGTTCTGATCTCCAAGTTCCACCTTTTGCACTATCTTAAGTTCCGGCACTTTTTAAAAAAAGGAAAAAGACTTATCGCAAGCAATGCTGTAATGGCGGCTAGTTGGTTTTCCATCATGTCTTGTGTTAGTGAATTGCCTCAAGTTAAAGTTCAGCGCACCTACATGATGATGAAAAAGACTTGCATGAGCAAAACTGTGAAGTTGGCACAAAACAAAAAGCTGCAGACCCACCCCCCAAGAAAGAAGAATATTTAGTACGATATGCCCTAACGATATAAAATTACCATGTTGGGCTTTCTTAGTTACAAGTCAAACGTCCTGTGTCATCACCTGTCTCTTCAAGCAACCTTTGTTCATGACGATTGTTCTGGTCTAACCCAATGTCTGCAGAAATCAGCACGAACAAGCCCAGCATCAAGTTTTTCCATGCAAGTGACAACAATAAATCGGCATGCACAATAACATGAAATAAAAAATAGCTGGCGGACTGCAGGAAGTAGAAGAAGAACAGGTGGAGAACTCACAAGTGTTTGAGGCTGTTCAGATTCAGGAACAGGTTCTTGGGAATGGTGGCGAGACGATTCCTGTTGAGCTCCAGTGTCTCAAGACTGGTGAGGTTCTCGAGAGCACCTTTCTCTATACTTGCAATTTTGTTAGAACTCAGTGATCTACAAATAAGAAAAAAAAAACATCATCTGAACATCCTCTCTGACCAAAATATCTAGCTTTTTTCCGTACATTACAGCCTCGGTTTCTACAGAACTGCTAAAATCCAGAAATTACTACTACTGCCGCTACTGCAACATTTTTATCAATAAAATCAAATTCCTTTCAGTGAGAGGTGCTCGACAATTCAAACAAAACTAGCATTGTGCAGTGCATGCATGCTCCATAGGAGAAACTGCCACCACGGTCAGGCCATAAATATGAGATCGCTAACAATGACAACAACTTACAAATGTGTAAGTTTTGAACGATTTGTGAAGATGCCACTGGGAATGGATGTGATCTTGTTAAAGCTTAGATCCAGGCTCTTCAGAAGAGGAAGTTTCTTCAGGTCACCGGTGAGCTGTGTTATGGCATTGTGAGCTCTAAAGCAGGGGAAAAGAAAAGAAACACCTGTCAGAGCCAGCTACACACTCGGGAGCTGCTGTGGTATTCGAGCAGTCTTGAAAGGCTCAACTTACAGGTTAAGATCAGTTAGATGTGCAAGCGAGCCAAGGTTTGGGATTGCAGAGAGCTTGTTGTGTGCAACTTTCCTGAAATGATATGGTCATTTTGGCGATTAGTGCAACTTGGCAAAAAAAGAAAAAAGAAAGGTACCCTATTCTAATCCAAAGCTTATACTCAATGCACAAAGCTATCTTCTCCTGTTTTTTAAGGCACACTTTAAATCACTTAGTGTGACTGGTGGCCATCTGGCATGCAATGTTCTGTCACTGTCCTTTTTAATCAAGTTGAAAATGCCAATTAAATTGAGGAAGAATTCCACTGCTGCTGCATTAATAAACAAGCTGTCAAGACTTAATTCTCAGCTTACCATATTCTAAATCCGATTTGAATTTTATGCATGCAATGCACTAGAGAGAAAACGCAAAATCTCATCAGTGGCGATTTACTTACAGGCGCCGCAAATGGGTGATGTGTTGAAGGCTGCTGGCATCCAACACAGTGAACTCGTTATGGCTTATGTCCCTGCACCAAAAAATAAACAAAAGAGAAACGGGTCATGAGCATTTCAGAGAAGCCCCTCTGTATAAAAGGTGACAAATTCGGGCAATGCATATACATACAGAGAAGGAAAATTTATGTGAAATCACAGTGTGTGTGCAAACAATGCACGCAAGATGTGCTGCACCATAACTGACATAACATGTAATTATAGAGCACACCAATATTTTTATTTCATAATGCAAGCGATTGCAACAAAGGCATTTCCTTCAACAAGCGCTCTGCATTGTGGGTCCCCTGTAAATCACGTTGTGTATGTATGCTGCATTCAAAGAAGCTGGCCTCACTCACGGCACACTGGTAAGTCACTCTGCACCGAAGAAAATTTCAGGGTGGTGGCCCGCCAGTGAGCAACGACGGCCGAAAAACGCGAGGCACCCATTCATTGCTCAAGCCGATTTGGCACTTCGCACCCAATAAACCAAACCAATGCGTTATTTGCAGCTGTGAGCGCTACATTAGCCAAACCAAATGAATTATCAGCGAAGAGGTCTGCCACGTACCACGTGACAATAATTTAATGGACTCGGGCCTGTGCGGCTGATGAAATGAAATTCATGGCGAGCCAAGAGCGGGCTGTAAGCGTGACCAAGTCAGACACTAACCTTTAAAGAAAAAAAAAAAAAAAACTGGCTTTGAGTAAAGGAAAGGGCGTCAGAACTTGTCTCACTTCTCGGTGAGCTCCCCAGCGCGGATCGAAAAGGCTGAAGGTGACAGCGAAATAAAGGAGAGAGAAAGAGGGTCGTAGTAGAGAGCGTCGAATTAATTTCGACCACCTGGGCCCGTATTTCGCGTTTGCGCCGTTATCGAAAGTGTCGCTATGTCCCCGACCTCGAGTCATCTGATTGGTGGAAACGCCGGAACATGATGCTACCACCTCTTTCAGTTCCGTAGTGGTTCCGGCTTTTCGACCAATCAGATCATTCGAGGTCACGTGAGATAGCGACACTTTAATACAGACGAAAACTCGGAATACGGGCCCTGGGGACCCTTATCGTGCACAGACATCGCACAGCACGCGTGCTGTGCGCCTTTGCAGCGTCTCGCCTCTATGAATGCGACTGCCACGGCCGAGATTGAATCAGCGTCTTCCTGTTCCGCAGGCGAAAAATAACAAGCTCTTATTTTGATGATTATGTAGTGTGCCTAATCTACCTAGTACACTAAAATAATCAGAGTGCATTCGTAGGGAGGAAAGCGCTCTTCTTGCTCGACGCCAGAGGACGCATGCGACGACGACTGGGAAGCGTTCAACGGTGAAAACACGGGTGAAAACGATGCGCGCGATGAACAAGCTTTCAGAAACTGACAGAACTGGACGGGAGCCGACCTGCCGCGCACCATCTCAATACAAGTGTGCGCGCTCCGATTTCTGTGCAACACTCGCGATATCATAGCCCGCAGCACTAACAGGCGGAACACTTACAACGCTCAAAAGATTAACGCCGGCCATCTTAAGGATGAGGAGGAGTTTCTCTTAAAAAAAAAAAAAAAAAAAAAGGATAGAAAGACAAAGTGAGTGCATTGTTTTCAGCTCTTGAGAGTGGCAATGTTGCAGCGGGCTCACTCTCGCGAAGTTTCAAAATGCCCCCGCTCTTTTGGCTGCTAGATCGCGTCATCTGCGTGGCTTCCCTCGCGTGCTGCACGGAACTTCGCAAACTATGCGCAGTAGCATGCATGGATGCCGTCTGTAAATGTGCAGCAGCTATGGCGTTCAGCCACGCATATGAGCACAGTTTAAGCCCGTGTGTCATGCCACCGGAACCTACCGCGAACGCGGTCAGCAGGGGTAAGCACATCCTCCCACCAAGTTCCCGTTTGCGGGCTGGAATGCATCTCCTCGGCGCGCGCGCGAATCGTGGATCATGACGCGCGAGCCATGCATGCAGAACAAACGTCCATCTCTGCGTTTTACGATGTTACACGCTCCTACACGTGCGTCAGAGGAAGGAAGAGTGCAACATGGGGGGCAATGGCTGTGAACGTTATGCAGCAAGGTGGTGGAGAGGGCGGGAACTGTGCGAAAACGCGCAGATGCCGCAGTTCACTTCGCTCATTACAGGGGCAGATGAAGGCCGCCCGAACCCTCCGCAGCCGACTGCTGTTGAGAAGCCCGCTTCCGAACTCAGACGAAGCGTCGTCGGTAGCCGATAAAAAAGTGCAGAGCAGCATTGCATGATAGATAGGCCTGCCAAAGCCGGGCTTGCAGGACAGGGCCGACAGGCAGCGGTAACAAATTTGAATGTCGTGAATGCCATGGTGTGTGCTGAAATATCGCACGCAAATTCGTTCCGTGTGCGGCTACTCACTCACAATTAGGCGGCCGTGGTGATAGTAGCATACTAATTTTTTCTAGGGAGTAAATTAAGCGCCGGCCTGTAGACGTTCAGATACATTCCGAAGCCTTCTTTGCACCCACCTTCATACGAACGGAAGGCTGTCTAGCGCATTCGTGCGAGACAACCACAACGGAACAGGAAAAAAAAAAAAAGTAAAATCAGGCACGGTTTCGCAGGCGACAGCGTCTTTTCTCGTTTTTACTCTCCGGGAGCAGCAAATTGCGTGAAACGGCCACATTTTTTTCCCCTCCAAGCTGTCTATCTGACAGGATGGAGACGATCACGGGGAAAAGCGATGGGAATGAGGTGGGGGTGAATAAAGCGATTCTGCGATGGGCTTTTTTTTTTTTTTTTTTTTTCCACAGCGGCCGCAGCTGGCTCCTTTCTCGTCTTCCCTCCTCACTGGGCCAACACGCACACGCCGCCGGGTCTGACGCACGAACGGGTCACGCGCTCGCATAGCCGTACGAGAGCGTGATCATCTGTCAAGGAGGGAAGCGCGGCGCACGCACATTTGCGCAGCCGCTCGGAACCGATTCAATCGCCGCCTTGTTCCCACCGGCCGCAACACCGCTGGTGAAAACGCCGTCCTCTTCCCTCGGTCGTCGGGCACCGAATGCCGTCCTACCCAAAGTGCCCACGAACTTAGAACAATTCAGGCGAGGAAAAGAGATGGGGCCAGGCTCTATGATTCACGATAACCGATCATAGCAGCGGCCCATCTCCACTTAGTGCCCCCTCCATTAAGCCAGCAGGCCTCTCTCTTGAGCATGACGGGGGACCTCTGCGACCCAGCAACTCGGCGGCTTGAAAGCGTTCGGGAATCCATCAAAGGGTGCGCAGTTCACCCATTTCTGGACCAAGGCGTGCTGAACGAGAGCAAAGCCACGCGTTTCTTTTCTTTTTTTTTTTCCTGCTCGCTGCGAAAGGAAGATTCTCTCTCCTATGAACACGAGCGAGGAAGTCCCACGAAAGCGCTCGCTCGCGCGTGCGTGAACATACAAACAGCGTGCAAGCTGGAGGAAACGCGAGTCGGGAGATATGACGCCTGCACGCGTACGCAGGCACGGAGCCAAGAGAACAGAGCGCACAGGACCAAACTGCGCCCAAGAGGAAACCGACTCTCCCCTTTCCACAAACTTCTTATTTTATTTTATTATTATTTTTTTTTTCATATAAACACGACGGTGATCAGACGCAACAACCCTTACACAATCACCAACATGTCAAGCGTCAGTTCGCGCCGACGAGCACGGCTTCAACGAGTCTAATCACAGGGCGCTTCTCGGAACATTCCAAAGGCGTCGAACACCCAGACCCTTCACTGACCACAGCGATCGGCTGGAGAATGGGGGAGAAGCGCTCAAGGCTACGCTGCAATCGTCTGCTAAAAAGGCCAACCCGCGTATCACCAATGGCGCGAAGGACAGGACCCCCACGACGACGCCAAGCTCTCGATATGTTTTTATTTCATTACCGCAAGGAGACGCATGCTTCGAGTGCATGGCAAGGTATATGCGGCGGCGGTGTCGTCGGCTCACCCGGCGACCTTTTTCGCGCCTCGCCGCTTTCCGCAACCACTCTCTCGATCCAGCTGACGACCCTCCTCCCAAGCGCCGATAAGCGGCCCGCAAGCGCTAATGCATTGGTACACATAGCGCACATACTGGCATGCGCGGAACGACGAGTCCCTATCGGCGACGAACGCGAATGTGCGAAGACGGCGCTCGGAATGGGACTCGACAGAAAGTGCCCGCCCAGCAGGCCCGATATGCAACGCACACCCGAGCAAGCGTGGGAGTCGGATTAAGTGGAAGAGGAGAGATAGATTCGGCACCTGCGTCGGATAGTGCACAAAAATCTACGCTGTGTTAGCTTTTCCTTTTTATTTCGGGGAGCACTAGGTGACCTTGACGACATCCAAGCTTTTCCGATGCGTAAAAAAAAAAAAAAAATAATAATAATAAGCACGCGCGCTCGCTGCTTGCTACGGGCAGTAAAAGACAACGATATTTCACGGATTCATGAGCAAGTGGCTAACTCTGGCTCGCGTCCATATTTGTCGGTCTCGCGCGACAAAACGGTGCTGTATCGATCACAAAGTGTCAAAATCTGACACCGTTACCGAAATAGTGAGAACGCTTTCGACGAGGTGCTGATGGCGCACCCCCACAAAAAGAAACGAGAAAGCGCGCGACACAATCAGAGGAGATACGAATTGAAAAGAGGCATCAGAACAATGCGTTATGCATGCAAGCTAAGCGGTCTCCCATTTTCCTCTCAAATCGATCGCGCGATGCCATCCTCGATAATCCCACCGTTTGTCGCTATTGGTGGTGCAACGCGAGACCTCAACAAGGAAGGAAGACCGTTTGACCTTTCGCAGTTCAGCGCTGCCGCATCGCAGCTGATAGTGATGGAGGGAGGGTTGCAATGCAACCGAGATAAGCAGCACGTCGAGGAAGACGCACAGGAGGAGATAGGGAACAGCGGCGCAGTCTCCAACGTTCAGAGGGCAAATGCGCGCCACTCTGTCGAGATAACAAAAACGAAGAAAACAGAAATGTGCCATTCTTCCGCGTCGCCTCCCCTTCGCGAATATGCATGCACGCTCTAGGTGCATTCAAGCGCGCCGCTCGTCGCTCGAAAGGATCAAGGTCGTTCCCAGGGCGGGCAGTTATTATCGCGCTTTTTATTTCCAATGCGCACATCGAGGCGCACTTTTGCACACGAAGCTCGCCCATTGCGGCGCGCACTAGGGCAACGGTCTTTTACGGCCGATCTCAATCGGATGTAGCGACGACGCAATAGCAGATCTCTAGATGTGCCCAAGTACGCGTTAGGAACGTATTTCTCTCGTGCCAAGCGAAACCTCGCCAGATGGAAAAGAGGATGCGATGCGCCACGTACTAAACATTGAAGGCTTGGACGACGATTAGTAAGACGACGATATATACTTCTAAACGTGCCTAGTGGATAGTTGGCATGGCGATGCGCGCGCCTAGAACCGTAGAACACCAAACGCAAACAATGACAAAAAGCGGAAGACCACCACGGAGGTGCCGGTGCGTCAGCTCGCCAAGAAAATCCAGCGCACTGCCGCAGGTGTGCTTGCAACGGGCGACCTTGTTGCGAGAAAAACGTGTGCGTACTGCGCCAACAGACCATTTGGCCGCAGAAGCAGCTAGGATACGCCAGTGCAGAGTCGCGCCGTGTTGCGGCCCACACTTCCCACAAGGACGGAAACGAGGAGACTAGGACTTGTTTTGCGCGTCGGTACGAACCGCGGAACTCGAAGACGTCCACAAGCGTACGTATTCCTTTGGCTGAGATTCGAACCCGTGACCTCGCGCCATCCACCGGCGAGCGTGACTTCTGGTCTGGCTCACTACTAGCGGCAGCATAAAGAAAAGAAAAAAATCAAAACAAAGGGTATGCCAGTAACATCGCCAATGAACAAGGCCAAGCATGCGGCGAAAGGAGGCTTAGCCAGCCGACACCCGTTATCTCTTCTCGTGTTCCGTTAATTCGTTGCACGAGTTGTGCGGGGCATACGACGCCGCTTATTTTTCAGTAGCGGGGAAGCATGCCACAGAGTGGTGTCCTTCGGCCCGATGCGAAAGCACGTCGACTAAGGGATTCCGCCAGAAGCTCCCTTCTTTCCTCAACACCTGTTGCGGCTGTTTCAGTGACGCCACAAACAATTAAGGTTAACCTTTACACTCAGGCCTGATCGACATCAACAACCCTTACTTGCTACGATCACAATGTCAACAAGACAGAAGCCCGTGGATAGAGCAGCGCGAAAGCGACCATCTGACGTCACAACTGGCTATCCATAGTACCTGTTCCTCGCTATGCCAAACTCAGTCCGGTTCAAGGCCTGCTGTTGACGGGCACAACAGCAAGGACGCAAGCTAGAGTTCGGACCGTTAGTTCAGACTACGCTGACACGTTCGCCTTTCCGGTGACGCAGAAGAGGGAAAGGTCGGGAAAGTAAAGAGGAAAGGTGACGGCGAAACGGGAAAACATGCGAACCCGCGGGAAAGGAGGGTGGCAGCAGCGTGGCGAGACGGAACAACAGACTGCGCGTAGGCGGCAGCGCAGCAGCAAAAGAAAGGGAACCTATAAACACGGGGGAGACAGACCGAAGGAGCTACCGCCCAAGCTCCCAGCTCCCAGTGCTTGGTCCACGGGTTTCTCCACTCTCATCCCACTCAGTGGCGCGGAGGAGGATGACGACAACGGATCGGCACGTCGCGCGGGAGACGATGTAGAGTGGGAGGGTGGGGCTCGCAACCCGACTGACTCGCTTCCCCTTTTCTCCGCTTCTTTGGGACTGTTGCTGGCTGCAGATGCTCCTCGACGAACTAGAGGGGATATTTCGAGAGCCGGCCCCGACAAAGGAAGGAAGCCGCTCGCCGAGAAAGAAAGCGAAAGAGAAGAGTGGAGGGCGGTGAGCAGACAACAGAAGCTGGGAGCAGCGGGTCGCGACGCAGAGACACGACACTTTAGCAGGCACACAGACAGTACTACTGGAAGACGCCACCGGCTCGCCCCTTCAGGCGGGTGTTCTTCGGGGGTCTGACGAAAGCAGCGGGGTTCGTGCCGATGCCATTTTTCTCCCTCTCTCTGCCCTCTCAGTTCAACCCCGAGGCTAGCGCCGGCTGCGCGTAGGAATCAGCTCCCGTAGGGAACGTAACGCGACAGGGCAAAGCGACGGGGACTGTCTTGTTGCCTCGAGCGTGAATGAAAACTCCCAAAGTCGTGTCCATACCACGGCAAAATAGTGAGTGCTTATTGAGGATCATTCAACATGCGCGCTCAGACAAACTCAGACCTACGTTCGAGCTCAGCGAACTCGTGATTAGACTGACAATTCCCTTCGACTCAAGACCGAAATACAGTCAACCGTCCATATCATCGAACGCAAATAAAAAAGCAATTTCATGCGCTGTCACTGCCGCAAAAAGAGAGCAAGAAAAATTAAGATTACATTGCCCACCTCACGTAGTACAGCAGTGGCCACATTCATGGTGTGCAAAATGCACGAGGTACGCCAGGAAGCACACGATGGAGGTAGTTCCACATAATTCTCAATTTTGGTCGACTGGCACCGGCGAGGTATCATCATCCTCACCACCACCACCAGCAGCCAAACTGCGTCTATTGCATAGAGGAAGTTTTTCCTTCCTCCGTGGTCTATTGCCCAACAAAGGCCCCTTCTCATACCACTCCTCCCTTTAACCATTTCTTGTTCCAGGTCATCAGTCCACTGCTTTCCCTTGGAATCCACTGCGTTACCCTCGGTTACGGTCATTTCTCACGTCGGCAGCGTACACAGCGCAGAACTGCCGCATTCGGCGGCGCTAATTCAACACACACGCGCCGCGAAAGCAGAGAAAGACAACC
Organism: Amblyomma maculatum; assembly: GCF_055883805.1. Classification (NCBI taxonomy): domain Eukaryota; kingdom Metazoa; phylum Arthropoda; class Arachnida; order Ixodida; family Ixodidae; genus Amblyomma; species Amblyomma maculatum. The sequence continues at coordinate 341,686,455 of NC_139344.1, forward strand.
CTTTTGTCGGCGACTGCAAAAGCGCTCGCAGCAAATGCACACCGCGCGCGTTGATGAGCGGCACGCCCCAAAAGAGCTGCCGTATTAGCAAAGAGGAGCGACGACATCTACACGGAGCACTCAACTACCGACGAAAATTCTCCCCAGCTGCGAGCAAACCAAAACTACACGACGACGCTGCCGCTGCTTTTCACGGCTCGTTGAATGCGCACGGCGAGGGAGGAGGAAGGCGGGCCACAACAGTTTTCCCCTTTCTCCTCCCCCGCTATAAACGCTCCCGGAGGCTATTGAGACGCGTCGCCGAGGCCGGCGGGTAATAGTAGTAATAATACCAGTACACAGTAACGATGCCAGCCTGCGCGCACGCATCAAAGAAATGCGTCGCACGCTCCCAGCGTAAATCATACGCCCGCCCGGCGCACAAGGAAAGCGGGGGCAGGCGTAGCGCAGTCGAAAAGGAGCGGGAGAAATGCGCGAGCACGAACTGGGACCCGCAGGCGCCACATTCACACGTAGCACACGTCAGACAGCCGGGGAGATCTGGATAGTCATGCAGTGAAACCCTGCGGAGCGACTCCTTTCGAAGAGCTCCAAACGATGCAGTTTAGACGTTACGCCCGTTGAGACACCCTGTTTAAAGCGTACTAACTTAAAACTCCGTGTGAACACAATAACATTAGGCTGCAGACAGGCGTCAGAGCCTTTCTATGCTTCCGGCGCTCTGCAATTAGCAGCCCCAGTCAGCCACATTTTGTGAGACAGCTCGAGTTCTGGAGGCACACAGCCCCGTGAAGGATAACCGAAAAGGTTGGTTCGGTTTGTGGGGTTTAACGTCCCAAAGCAACTCAGGCTATGAAAGACGCCGTAGTGGAGGACTCCGGAAATTTCGACCACCTGGGGTTCCTTAACGTGCACTGACATCGCACAGCACACGGGCGCCTTGCTTTTCGCCTCCATCGAAAAGCTGCAGCCAAAGCCGGGATTCGATCCCGCGTCCTTGTCGAGCGCCGTAACCACTGCGCCACCACGGCGGGGGCGGACAAACGAAAAGCTATGTACCGCTAGCAAAATAGATAAATATGAAAAACGCGAACAGCGAAAATTAGATCTTAGCCATGGGAAGATCAATTTTTGCTTTGAATAATTTCAAGTCGAAGGCGCTAGTAGTGCTAATCAACCTCACTTATCCCCAGCAGCTATTATTACGTTTGAGTTTCTGTGTCGGCATTTTCCCGTGCAAGTGACCTACAAATTCTTGGGACACCTCCCCAATCATCCGCTGTTTTGCACGAAAAGCAAGACGGCACCAGATCAACAACGCCCGAAAATCTCGTTAGCGCATGCTGCATTCCAAAACTTATTACGCCTCAGTAATTTTCAGGTGCTAACTTGGAAACAGGCGACAGGACGAATGCAAGGAACGAACACACCGGACGAAGCGCTGGCATACCTGAACGACGCCATACCGACTAGCCCCTGTTCTAGCTGCTCAGACATTAATTACGACTTAGCTCCGGCGGAGGAACAACATGCGGCTGGTCGACGCCTCTCGATTAAGCCAGACGACCTTCCTTCCCCATGAACAAAACCATACAGTAAAGCGCCACATCACATTTCGGAAAACACTACCAGGAACTCGCGCCGGGCAAAGTGAAGTTTCCCGTTCCCAGTACTGCAGTGCTCCCCATTCTGGTAAGATTCTGCCGCTCGTTAATCTCTCCGCGAATTCATTAACGCCTACAGCGGCGACTACAACAAGCTGCTGCACGCCGAGTCCAAGATGGACCAGAAAGAGAACATCCCTCCCCGTTCACCGACCGCCTGGTGCCATGAGCCATGCAGCTGCCTGGTGCCCATCACGCTTTCTTTCTTTCGCGCTCTTTCTCGGTCGACCGCGAGCAGAACGCAAACGCACACGTGCCGGCAGCCAGAAAGCAAACATCCCCGCTCGAAGAGAAGGCGAGGAGGAACTTGTCAAATGTTTCTCTGACAATGATTTACGCGGCTGTTGCGTCGCTCCGTTCGCTCCTCGCAGTGAGAACCCGATTGAAGAGGAAGGAGGTGGAAGATGGGGGGACGCCTCTTCGTGTAGCCCCTTGTAGCGGGGCAGCGCGGTCGTCGCTGCGGAAGATTTCCCCGCGGGTGGTGGTGGCGGCAGCAGCAGCGACGGCGCAATGCCGCGCGTGTGTGTGTGTGTGCCCGCTCGCCAAAGGAAGCCACGTGACCTCCGCGGTCAACCCAATCAAGCAGCTCTGCCGGGCGCGGAGGCGGCAAGAAAAAAAAAAGGCAAAAAATATAAGAAGTGCAAGCAAAGCCTTGTGGTGCTGGCCTTCCTTTTACTGTGTTACAAGGGGGGTGAGGGGAAGAGGAAGCGGCAGGAAAGAAAAAGTGACGAGCACCGCTACAGAGAAACAAAAGTGCGAAAATGAAGTGCGCCCCAAGAGAATGAACGAGAGGGGCCTGGAGCGGCCCCCACAGCCGAAGAGCAAACTGCGCCCCCCTTCACGCACATACACACGCGCGCACACACACAAACCAGGCGGCGGCGGCGGCGGCGGCGGCAGGAGATATTCGGCGGCATTTCTTCGGAGGCGCCAGGCGGACGGCCGGGGACCCGCAGTTCCTCTAGGGGGGGATCGTCGCCACCCCTCGCGGCGGCCCTCTTTTCTGCCTTTCTCGCTCATCGCATAGCTGCTGAGGCTGCTGCTGCTCCCCTAAGGAAGAGGACAGGCTCCGCGTGTGCCGAATCCGCTTTTGTTTTAGAGATTATTACAGTCTTTCTCTACGTACACTCTCTCCCTCGACGCTCACCGCCCGGCTGGGCAACCCCACCTTTCTCTTTCGCGCTGCGGGCAACAACAGTAGAGGCTGCGTGCCCAGCCCCGCTGGAAAGGCGCGCCTGCCTGTCCGGTTGCCGCCGCCACCGCTGGCGTCGCCGATCGGTCTTGGACCCGCGCCGTAAAAGCTGCGCTGGGCGAGATTCATCGATAAGGGGAGCTAGCAGAACAGGCAGCCAGCTAGAGACGAATCAAACGAGACGGCGCCATCGTATATATACACAAGCTCGTACGGCCATGCGCAGCCTTTATTCTATTCTACCGTCTCGGTGCCTCGCTAACACAGTTCGAAGAGCAAACGATAGCAGACGACGCTGTTTCTCAGTTAAAAAATAATAATAATAAGATGAGAAAGGTCAGGGCTGCACACATGCATCGACACAGCGCTGCGAAGGTAAAGTACAACGGACACGCCCGCGGCCGCAGGATAGCCGCATTTCGGGGAATTACGTACTTTTTTTTTTTTTTTCCGCTGCCACCACGCTGATTTCATTTTGCTCAAGACTAACGAATTTTCACCTCCACTTGCCACCGCCTCGCGAAGCAATTAAAATTCTCCTGTTGTGTCACGCCTCGACTCCCATCCATCTATCTTCCTCTTCGCATTCCCAGAGGCTGACTGAAATGCAGAGGGCAAGATGGCTTTCTCCTTTCCCTCTTTTTTTTTCTTTAGGACGCTTGCACGTCTAGAAGTAAGAATGCCGGATTTAAACCTTATTTAGTACGTTTCCGGCTTGTCGTGCCGTAACAGAGTACATTCTAATTGTCAAGCACCTCATTTATCTCGTAATGCAGCACCAAGCGCGCTGTTAAATTTCGGGGTTGTGTCACGCATTGTAGCGCTTTTTCTCAGGTACGCCCTTTTTGTTTTGTTTTTTCGACTTGAAGAAGGAAAAAACAAAACAAAAAAAAAAAACATCGCCATCTGGCGGTGCGCAAACCCGTAATTCCTGTCCGCGCCGCTTGCAAAACTACTAATCGCGGAGTGCGAAAGTGTATGTACAACACTGGACAAGACGACCTTGAAATAGCCTTTGCACAAACACCTCGGATGAAAGCCAATCACGGAACACTTGCGCGCGTGCAGTCTGAATGTCACGAAACGCACCACGACGAACCTGAACCGGCTGCGCCCTCATTAAAAACGGCGAACACGCCTAGAGCAGCCACACAAGAGGTCTGGCACGCATTGCACGACAACACACATAAAGTGTCAACGGGCCCTACTAGCAGAGCCAAACTGCCAGGTTATACCAAAACGCAGCTGCAGACCTATTGCGCAACGATTCCCAGCGGAAGCATGAAGAATACGAAGCAGGCATAACGAAACGAAGCGAAAATACAGCAGCCCAGACGGCTTCTCCCACAACGCGAATGAACCCCATTCACATACCGGGGAAAGTGGGCTCGCGGACCAAAGCCTGCGTTTGGCCCTTGATATCGGCGCGTTCCTTTGCTCAATCTGCATACTCACAAAGGTCGACGACACGCGCTGTTACTCTCTCTCTCCGAAGCACGGGCAGAAAACGCACAATGCAGATTTCTTATAATAAACGGTGGCTGCGTTCAACGTGCCATATCGTTCACACAGCGCGCGCGCACGATACTCGCGCGGCCTTCGTTCGTCGCCAGAAGCTTCTCCTTTCGGCGCCGGCGAATTAATGACTCCCCACATCGTCGACATGCATATGGAAATCGCTATCCGTTCCTACGCCGTGCGCGCAGCGCCATAACAGCCAGGTATTATGCCTCCATCGACTGCGCTTACGTGCAGGAAAGCGAGAGCGAACACGGGGAAGGGGGGTAGACACGCGAAAAAAATGGCGGAGGAAGACAGCTTCAAAACAAGAAGCGCGGGGTATAATATGCATCCCTATAGCTTCCAGGCCAGCCAAAGATTAGCCACGCCCCGACGACGAGAGGAAACGACTTGGCGTGCAGTGTCCTACGAGGTTGCTCCAGAGTGCCTGCAGCTTCCCCACTCGGCCCCTCTCAGCCAATTGGGCCGGTGCCCGCGACGCGCGGCTTCGTCTAGTATGATGCGGCGCCGCCGTAATGACCACCATGCAGGGAGCTGCCTCCGGACCTGGAAGAGTATAGATACCTTCCAGGCATGGAAGGGGCACTCGGGTACTACTATGGACTCGGCAACATGAGCAGTCAACGATCCCGTCGCAGCTCGTTATAAACATTACGGGTGCGCGACGTGCAGCCCAATAATGACCCAGAGCAGTGAGGTGGGGGGCATTACTCCATGCAGCAACGCACCAGGCACCATCAGATATTCGGGTTACCGAAAGTGCCGAATGCGCGGCGTGTGCTTTTAGAGCGTCTCTCCTGGTCCCCAGGAGCGACGCACAATCGGCCGGGCAATGGCTGCTAAGAAGCGCTCAGTGCAGCCAATCGGAAATCACCCCGCCAATGCCTCTGAATACGAGCGACTGCATTGGACACCTACTGAAAGTCCCCGTGTTTGTCGAGCCGGGAGCCGACGGCCTCGAAACAGTAACCGATGAACTCGAAGAAGATTGAAAAATTTGCGGATCAATTTTTGCAGAGTCCACGACCGTTGGTCCGTCGATATCTCCCTTTCCTCGCCGGCCAGTACCCCTGGCAGCACGCATTGCAGGTAACATAAGGAAGCTGCCAGGGCGATAGCGGCGCATCTCTCCTCTTCCGTCCGGGAATAAAATAGCGCCCGGGGCGACAAAAGAGCTAGCAGTCCGAGCGCCAAGAAGACGGGTGTGACGCCATGCACAGCCCAGTTTAGCAAGCCACGGAGCCCGAGATCCGATGCGGCACCGACGCCGCATTGGCCCTCTTTTGAAGTGGCGCTCTATAAAAAGGACCTCGATCCTTCTTGCCCCCTCCATCTCGGTACCGTCCGGGAAGACAACGGCGCGCCAGCGTGGGGACACAGTCCAGCACACCCGGCCGGCGAGAGAGGAGAAAAAAAAAAAAAAAATGAACACGGGGAAGAGGGGAGGGCCCCGCCGGGGTGGCGCAGTGGTAAGACGCCCGACTACTGTGCCGGAGTTCCCGGGATCGAATCCCGGCCTCGGCGGCTGCGTTTCGATGGAGGCGAAACGAAGAGGCGTCCGTGTGCTGTGCGATGTCAGCGCACGTTAAAGATCCCCAGGTGGTCGAAATTACTCCGTAGCCCTCCACCACGACCCCCCTTTCTCTCTATCCACTTTCACTCCCACCTTCATCCCTTCCCTTACGGCGCGGTTCAGGTGTCCACAGAGCAAGTGTGACAGATACTGCGCCTTTCCCTTCCTATGAACCAACCCAACCAACCCAAGAGGGGAGGGGGGGAATCTGAGCTCTGTCTGAAAAATCTCCCCCATACGAAGCGGGAGGCCTATGTTGTAAGGTGCTCAGAAATACCGTAGTCTATACTTCGTAGTAGTGAGAACCGATTTTGACTGCATACAAAAGTAACTGTCACGTTAATAACGTACTAGAGCCCTCAAATAACGCAGCTGAAGAAGCCACTAGTTCTAAGAGTGATCTAATTAGTTCTTTTTTTATTAGAGAAGCATAACTACTGCCCTGTCTGTCTTCTGTCGATGAACTATACTATACAGGATCGTTGACAGTGCGCCAAGGCAGCCTTTCTCCCGGGAATCAGTCGCAACTAAATCTCCTTCCAACCGCTCTCAGATCGAGCTGCGACGCACGTAAAAGCGACTCTGCGGCAAGCGCGTGCGCTGCATTCCTACAGGCACGATAATTCTTATATGTACCAGTCTACAACTCGCAGATCAAATTAACGTCGAAGGAACAACAAAAAAGACAAATGTCTAGAGGAAGTCTTTCAAGTTCGCCGAACCGAATGCCCGTCACACAGCGCGATCAGAATCAGCCGACATCGCTTCTGTGTACACTTGTTTCTACTGCACTACAGATGTATAAGCCAGTCTTAGCGGAATTTTACGGCCTCGTCGCAGTAGTAGTGTTGGCAGCAGCAGCAGAAGGCACAGTAATCAGTCGATTCCGACACTGCTTGAGGACCAAGTAATCGCTTTCAGACGTGGTCACGCTCGCAGTGAGGAGGGGGGGGGGGGGGGGGGGGAGTATACAGAGACTGCTGCTGTCGCTTCGCGTTTGCAGCGGATAAGAGTGAGACGAGATTTCTTTTCGTCCGTTTATTCTCAGTAGTTTGTCCTCAAATCATCCAGCGCAAAAGAATACGAGATGCAGACACTACGCGTTAACCAAGTCGTCATTGTTAGTGACGGCATCGAACGCAGACGGACCTGAACAGGAACGCAACTTGCACGAACTGCCGAGCCTAAAACGGTAACAGAAACAGCAAGGACCAACATGCCCCAAACCACCAGTATTAGCGGGAGCGCGCCGTTACGACACCGATGACACGAAGGCGATCCTGTCGCCATATCCGACGATTGCCATTGATCAGAACCAATGGTAGAATACAGAAAAGGGGGAAAGGAGCTTTAACAGGAACAGCGAGTGAATCCAGTCAAAAGGCATAAGCGCAGCCCTGCAGCGAAGTATTCAGATTAAAGAGGAAGCTGCGAGGAGGATGAGGCGAGAGGTAGCCAATAAACTACTCGGCGAGAGCCATGGTGGAGCTACCTCAGCTTGGGAGGGGAAAGAACGCGGGTGGGCGAGGAAGAAAGGATAACGAGAGGGGGAGCAGTACATAATCGAGGTTTAGACAGAAGGAAGGAGGGATGAGAGAACAACGGCAAAAGAAAGGAGGCGCGCGAAAATAAACGGACAGGTGGGCAGTCTCACTCTCGCTTACGACGCGGAAACCTCTCAGACACGGGCAGAAGGTAACCAGAAAATATAAAACTAAACTACAGTGTTCAGATGTCGCCCTAGAAAAGAGACGGGCTCCTACGAGCTCATAACAGTTCAGTGTCAGGTGGTGGTAGCGCTGTGGTAGAACTGTGAGTTCGAACGGTCAGGCGCGGCAGTCTCGGATTCTCCACTCTCCCAGAGGCAAGCGACTGCGACAGCGGCAGTGCCCTCTGAAATGACAACACCCGTCTGTATAATATTCTAACAGCCACAGAGAAGGTCCTCTATTCTTAGTAAAAACGCAAAACATGTAGCGGTGAAAAGCTTGCTCAATACACAATTGGATTACACGAAAAATGTATCAGTTGTATTTTTCTGTTCTCCCGCCACCGACTTGCTGAGCGCTTATACTGCGCTAATAAAGTGGATGAATGGCTGAGGGCGTTATCTTGGTTCGTCCTCTGTCTCAAAAGTTAAATTGGTTCACAGGAAGGGAAAGGCGCAGTAACTGTCACACTTGCTCTGTGGACACCCGAACCGCGCCGTAAGGGAAGGGAGGAAGGTGGGAATGAAAGTGGAAAGAGAGAAAGAGGAGCCGTAGGGGAGGGCTACGGAGTAATTTCGACCACCTGGGGATCTTTAACGTGCGCTGACATCGCACAGCACACGACGCCTCTTCGTTTCGCCTCCATCGAAACGCAGCCGCCGAGGTCGGGTTCGAACCCGGGAACTCCGGCACAGTAGTCGGGCGTCTTACCACTGCACCACCCCGGCGGGGCACCTCCTCTGTCTCAATGATACTGATACTGCAGCTCGAAAAGGCCAAACAAGCACAGGAAGACAGACTTGGAACATAAACTTGTGCAAAGCCATTACTTCCCCTCCCAACTTCAGCACGCATTCCGTTCACGAGTGGCAGGGGTAGACGGCGCAACAAGGGACGTCATCTGTTCAGCAGCCGCGCGAATATCCCACTTCGGCGACGGGACGAAGACGGCGCTCTCGCGCGGCCGGGCGCGCACACAGGTCCATGTGCCGAAACGCGAGCGAGCGAACGTACCACCCTGCCATCCACATCGTGTGCAGCGCCGCAACAGGGCCAGACTCGACAAGACGATAAATGGAGGTCTTCCCCGAAAACGAAAATACGAATGCCTCCCCCTTACTCCCCCTCTTTCAAGCACGCCGTCTGGCGCCCTCCACCACGGGCGGGCGCGCCTCGCAGAGCACAGCCGTGCTCACTTCTCGCGTCGTTTGGTGGCAACGAATCTCCTCCCCGTTGAACGAGGGGCGGCGCGAGGCCAGCACAGCACTTCTCTGCGCACGCACCAGGCGGCTGAGCGGTCCTTTTGTTTTAGCGGCGGCCAGCCCCTGCCCCCTCCGAAACAGCAGCAACTCCACCAAACACTCCCCTCGTGCTTTCTTTTCTTTTATCTTTAATTCTTTTCCCCGTAATCATCATTTATCGTCAACTTCGCGCGCTACAGCCCCAATTCCTCTGTTCCTTTTTTTTTTTTTTTAAACATCTGTTTGCCTTAGCCCATCTAGCGGAGGGAGACTTGCTCTGCCAATGCGGACCTTAGAAGAGGATCATCACAGAGCGCTTAGTTAGCGCACTTTGTTCCACCACGCAGCGGCGATCGTGGGCCCAACATTGCGAGGAAGGGGAGGGGGAAATTGTGCGGTCCCGCCTCTCCTCGTCCGCTTTATCCCATCCGCCAAAAGAGTGCTAGCGAAAGAAACAAAAGAACGAAGAAAATTAACAGGCGAGAGAGAGCGGGAGAACGAAGACAGCGCACCTTCGTTATACATGCGGGCGCCTAATGAATTGTGGCGTCGGCCAGGCTACCATATAGGACCACGAGCCGAAAGGCGAAGATGAAGGGACATGATCGAGAAAAAAATGAAAGAACGCCCCGCGAGAGGGGGTGGTGCGCGGGGCAGAGAAAGAGCGAACAGTGGAGGTTCGTAATAATTCTGCCGAAGAGAAAAAAAGAGCACCAGAATTAAAGGCTATAGAGAAAATATTAAGAGCTCGCACAGCTCTCAAATCCGCCCTCCCTCCATAATCCTTCAGTTTCCTCCTCGCATCATCAGAACTTTCGCAAGCACGCCTTCAGGCTTGACCTCGATGTCGCAGCCATCACCATCAGCACCAACATTAAGGTCCCTTTCGCCCTCAGCCCCTCTCTCTTCCACCCAACTACGCATCTCCCGAAGGTGTGCACGGACCGGCCCACGAGCTGTGAAAGGAGAAGAAATAAGAAGGGGGAGAGTGCACGCAACGTTAAGGCCAGGATCCATCACGGCACGCTCCATATCAGGCCGAGTGATCTTGGCGTTCGACGCCTCCGAAGAGGACGGACGGGCTGCCCTACCCTGAAATGCCCTCCCCGCGTTCTCTAATACGCTCCGTTCCGCCGCTGCCCCAGCCCCTCCAGCGAGCACGCCATTTCCCTACACAACCTGCTCGTCCGCTTTTAATTGCAACTCCTCCTCCTCCTCATCCCTGCGATGTAAAAAAAAAAAAAAATTGCGCGAAATAAACTGAAAGTGATCGAGGAAGGTGCTGCCACCACCACCAGGCTCACCAGCTTAAATCGCGGGGACCGGCTTCACATCCCCCGGTGCTGCCCAGTCGTTGCACGGTCGGATGCCCCCAGCGCACAGCGTGCATAATGGCACCGATGGTAATTTCCGCGCGACGCATGCATGCGCTATCCAGCCGCGCTCGCGGGGCCAGTATGAAGAGGGGGAGGGGGTAAGCAGGAGAACTATGCGCGCCGATCCTCCGGCCCGGTGAGATGCCTCTTCCTCCCAAGCAACAGCCAGCCAGCCGATGATCTTATTCGCAGATTGGACGCACCCCGTTCCGCTCACGACGGCCGCTCTTCGAAGAGGCCCGGTGATACCTGTGGGCGTGTAGCTCGAGGCGGCTCGCGTTGGATAATACGCGAATACTGCACTACAACTGTCGCCAACACGAGCAGGTACAAGGTGCACCACGCAAAAGGAAAGATTATGGAGCCAGCTGCTGCATGTTTCTTTCACTCTTTATCCACAATGCCGCGAAGACATTTTCTTTGCGGCGGAAATGAAATCAATGCAGCGGATCCTGAAGGTAGGCGCAGGCAACAAATAAGCCAACATGCAATCTCACACGTGACAGCCAGGTGACGAAATTTCCGAAGCCCTCCACTACGGCGCATCTCAAAGCCTGATTCATTCTGGGACGTTACATCTCACAAAACAACCAACCATGCATGTCTTGTTTTTTTTGTTGTTGTTTTTTTTTTTTAAGTGGTTTTCCTCCACATACCAACATATTCTATGCTGAGGCTGTTTAAAAAATAAAAATAATATGCCTCTTCCCGTGTCCACATAACAGCAAAAGCAAACTTAATCTTCCCGAGTTTACCCACCACTTTGCTCGCACCTGTGCCCATATTAAGAGGGAAAAAAAAATACATTTTTGGCCGACACATAAACCTCTCGCTGAATGCACTTCATAGCCTGCCCACTTCAATATAAAAAAAAGAACAAATAAAAAACGCGTTTTTCATACGAGATGCACAACCGCGAGGCTGCAGCGCCACGTAGTACGTCGCACATCAGCGAAAGCAGGGACGGCCTAGCCGACCTTCACAACAGAGGTTCGACGAAAGCGCCAATCCCGCGGCCTGCGCTTTCGCTAAAATAAGAAAGAAAAAAAAAAAAAGGGGGGGGGGAGAAAGCTTGCCGATAAACGCATTGCTGTTCAAATCAGTCGAGGGCCCGCTTGGTGGAAATCAGCAGCAATACAGCTTGCCGAGCTAAATGCAAGCTGTGCCGCCGCAGCCTCTCAGCGCTCGGGGAACCGTGCGCTGAAACGCTTAACGGGTGGAGAAATCTGTCGCACGAAATCGTAGCGAGAGATAGGACAGCAACGCCCACAAAAAAAAAAAAAAAAAAAAAAAAAAAAAAAAAAAAAAGCCTGTATCCCAGACGGCATGGAGACTAGGTCGCCTGGCTTACCCTGTGTGCGGGTCAACATAAAAAAAAAAAAAAAAGGAAAGAAACAGAATGCACTCGAGAAAAGGAGCCTTTGTCGGTCGCTCGTCTGGAAACTCGGGAGTGCGGGTTACGAAACTAAACGCGGCCAGAGTCCAGACTAAAAAAAAAGAAAGGAAGACTGTCTTCAAAGAGAACCTTCCTACGTCATCGCAAAGTAGGCAATCGTGTACACGGTTTGCGTCACATGCCGCAAACACGGCACAACCTAGCCATCAGGGGAAAATCAACACTGCATGTTAGCAGTGGCAGCCCTTCTCCTCCTCCCTCTTGCAACCGTATAACACTCTGCGCAGAACACAGCGAAGTGCTGCAGAGCAAGCGATCACATTAGTTGTGCAAGCATGCCATGCCCACTTCGTATCGCTCGGGAAAAAAAAAAAAAAAAAAGTGACAAGGGGAAGTATTTCCGGGAAATGCGAGGACCTTTCATTTCTTCCCTCACACTCCGGGAACTGGCGCATTGCCCAAGAGTCAAATCACGCATTACCAACCACAACCGACGCACAGACTGAATGCACGCGCATTGTGTCACACGTTCGCCGCTTTTCAGTGTTCCTTCTCTCTCACTCGGCAGCTCAGACTCGCACACCCAACAGCTTAGTAAAAACATGTCCTTGAGGCGCAGCGCCTCTTTTTCCCGTGGAAAAGAAAAGGAAACGAAAATCAACGGAACGCTCGGGGTACGGTAATAAAAGAAAACGCGGGAAACGACTCAACCGTGCGAGAAGACCACGAAGGAAACCTTGGCGACGATGACCAACGCGCGGCCGCTGTTATTACGACTGCAGACAGCGACGACGGAAAGTTGGAGGATGAGCAGAATGAGGGAGGGGGGTGTGGCAGGGCATCAAACGACCCGGCCTCGAGCAGCGCCGCGCATAGTAAGCGGACGGGGGTGACGTTGATCACCGCGTGAACGCGTCTATGTAACATGTGACCGCAACTATACCCTTAGTGGGCGCATACTATAACCGCTACGCCTGACGACACAGGAGACAAACAAGGAAAGTGGGGAGGACTGTTTGAGGCGCGCTTTAATATATAAAGAAAGCGAGAGTGGCCACTAGACAGAAGATGGTCTTCTCTTTCTTTTACTTGCGAGCAACCGCTATCCTTCGGCGCGTCGGCGAAAGATAATGGACTTTTCTACGCACACCCATTACACCTGGCCGAGAGAAGGCGCGCATCGAAAGAGGCGGCCAGTGGACGGCCATTTCCAAGAAGGCGAATAACAGCGCGCTTAACCTAGACACGCGCCGCTCGCTCGTTCGTGGCTTTTCACGCCCACGTCGTACAGTTCTACGCAAGTGTCTCGCCTGTGCCGAGAGGGTCGGAGGGGAGTGGAAGGGATAGCAAACCTCCGACGTTATCTGCGAAATGCATCTACAAGTTCACGCCTCGTCGAATAAGCCTCGCCGGTAACGATAAGAGAGAGGCGGGGTAGGGGGGGGGGGGGGCACCCCGTACAAAGATTACTTCGTCCATCTCGCATATCTGCCGCCGCCATTATTTTTGTTGCTGTTTTTATCAAACCAGTCGTTCATACACTACGCAGGATGCTTTGACTGAACACCGAAGGGCCAAATTTTCCAGCAAATCAAAGTACCGAGCGTTAGAAGATAGAAGCTTCATGTGCGACTTCTTATTAAGGAAAGCCTTTCGCACGATTACACCGACCGCCGCGATATAACACTTTTTTTTTCTCTCTCTCCCTCTCTGCAAGGTCCCGACAATCCACGGTTTCAGACCCGCACACTACAATCGCATCTCCACAATCTGCTCGTCAGTCATAGTACTTCACCTCAACACTACTGGGTCCACGACGGTTGCAAGGATACATACACGACTTCGCAGAAGGCGACCACCGCATCAACGCAAAAAAGGCGCGAACCGTCACGTAAGTACATCGGCCGCACTACTGAAACGCGCGCGACACCGATACATCAGCCCAAGTTGAGGAGCAAAAGGAGCAAGCAGGCAGCAAGAGCGCGGATCCATACCTCCCCAAAGCCAGCGAAGCGAGGTGAATGCACCACGTCACCGAAGCGTGCGCGACCAACGCCGCCGCTTCACCTTCACACGTACAGAAACACAGAAGAATCGCGCGCGATTTACGACGTCACTCGATGCTCGCGCAGTCATCGATCACCATGATGGCGGTACAGCGCTCCGAAAGCGGCAGCAGCGGAGAGCCGTTCATACGCATCGGGTCTGTCCGCGGTGCTTTTGACGTCAAGTGCGGTGGTCGAAGAGCCGATAAAACACATACCGCGCGCGCGCGTTGGTCCTAGCCGATTTATTTCCCCTTCCACATCATCCGCGTCATCTTGACGCTATTATGCGCAGTGTTGCGAGAGAGAGAGAGAGAGAGAGAGAGAGAGAGAGAGCTGTACAGCTAAGATTCAGCGACTAAGAAAGCCGGTCAAATCGAAAACCTATAGCCGGTCAAGAAAGGTTCCGAGATCTACAAGTGCTTGCGAAACTGACCAATCGCTTTATCGAAAGAGCCGTCGCCAGCCGATGAAATCACATCTAGTTCTTACCGCCCGAAACAAACTCGGTCAATGGCGGCCCAATGCTGCACGTCTTTCGAGAGACGTACTCGAGTCGTACAAGGAAGCTGGAGAATGCGAGAAACGCGCGTTTGGTTCTTTGAAATCTCCATCGCTCTCCTGCTCACTCTTGCCCGACGAGAGCAAGGCGCGATGAGAGCTGGTTCGAACGCTCTTCGGAGAAGACGAGGCGACGGAGCACGCGTGAAAAATGGGTTCCCCGACGCACAGCCACCCGAAGGTGGCGGGGGAGCGTGCCGTCTGGAGAAAAGTGCCGTTCGGTACAGTAATGGTACAACGGGGCGCGCAGAAGTACACATCCAACCGCATCGAGGTCGAAGAAAACCGCACGTCATGATGAGACGCGCGCACAGGCGGCGACACCGGCACTTACAGATGAGGGAGAAGCATATCGGAAATGCTTTCGACATGGGGGACGCCGACAGGAGAGAGACGCGATCCGACCGGATAAACCACGCGGGCGAGAAAATGCCGACATTGTGAATCTGAATACTCTCGTGCAACAAAAGAAGCATTTTTTTTATTATTATTTTCCTTCATGCGCGATATAAAGGCATCCAGCAAATCAACACAGTCAGTGTCTTCGAGGCGAGTGGGATGGAAGAATCATTTTAGGCATGAGGAGAAGAGCAGAAAGCAAAAAAAAAAAAAAAAAAAAAATAAAGGACAGGGATTCTAAAAAAAAAAATGAGGAAGAAAAGAACACCCTGCGGACAGTGGTGCGGGTCTACGAACCCAATCAACATGCACGCAACCAACGACAATCCCTTCTAGAGGGCAGCGTAAAAGAAAAAAAGAAAAAAAAATGGGATGAAGTTTTCAACGTGTCCACGTATAATCCGCCTCTCACTCACTCATATATTCAGCGTGCGCGCCACCGATCACTAGAGACGTCCAAGCTATAAACGCACAGAACCACGCTCGAGTCTCATCCGGAGCAGCTCCCGTCCTAAATTAGGTGCCGCGCCGTTCCGACACCCCGCCGGACGAGGCCTCGCCAGATAAGCGAGCGGTGCTTGGAGACGTCTCGCCGCCACGCCTCCGCCCGGTGATGGAGACAGTCAGCCGCTGGCTCCTGCATGCGGGCGCCAGCGCACAGAAGACAAGGCAAAGCGACATAAAAGTCTGCTACATCCTTCGCGTGCAGTCCTCAGCTCGAGAAGAAAAAAATGAAGCGATGAGAAAGGGGTTGCGCTTCCTGTGAGCAGGTGCTATACTATGCGGCGTACCGGCACGATCAGCGGCCACTGGACTGTCGGAAGCAGGTTGCACTGTCGCTTCTACAACATGGCAGCACCCAGAGTAACCCAGAGAGCCCTTATTATATCAGCGAGTACCGGAGCCGTAGCTCGACGAGGGCCAAGGCTCGGATAAGAAAAGGAGAGAGTGAGAGAGAAGCAGCAGCTCGAAGCCGTGGCGGGCAGTCGATTGCCACGTGATGAGCCGCCGCTACTCCGCCCACCTTTCGCGCCCTAGGCGGCGAAGCGCCTAAATGTGCGCGGTTCAGCATACGTGCGCCCCGACTCCGAGAAAGCCGCGCAAGATGCTCCAAAAACGACTAAAACGATATAGGATATGTCGAATGCGTGCCAATTCCGCGCATTCCTCGAGCTCAGAGTGCAGAAAAGCCAGCAAAAACGCCTTAGAGAGGCCTAAATACGCAGCGCTAATACGGATAACCGACGAATTCCGCGCCGTCGACGATATTTTATGCACAAAGCCAAACCATGCACGTTAACTCCGTAGGGTCTTCTCGATTTCCTCTTTTCCTCCGCGGAAAAAAAGTAAAGGGCTTGACGACGCCTTGGCGGCGACGTCAGTGCACAATCAATCAAGACAAGAGGTCACTGCACGAAGCAGGACCAGGAGAAAGCTGGAAGACAAGCCCCTGATGCCAAACAGGTATACATGTAACAACCTCAGAGGGACGACGTCCAGGCAGTGTTCGACAGCAGCGCACGCTCGTCCCTAGGCGAAAACGTCCCCGGGGTTGTCGCAGGCAGGCCCGGTTCTTCGACCGAGCCATCAGCCACGGCGACAGCGAAAAGAAAAGGAATAATAATAAAAAAAAACTGCATCCAAAAGAGGAACTGTGCGCTCCTCCGCGCTCGCTTCTCCTTTTTCAGCGCACGGAGTGACTGTCGCCCTGTCAAAGAAACGCTACACAGAAGCGGAGCTCGCGTCACGACACCCGGCGCCAGTGCCCGGCGGCGGCAACAAACGCAAAACAAAAGATGGAAAGAGTGGTTGATCTGCATAACACGGCAAGACGAGGCGCATCTGAAGAGCGCGGGCAGAACCGTGGTCGCAGCAGCTACAGAGCCTCTCAAAAGGCGACGGTCTCGCTTCTCCAAAGACTCAGTCCGGACACTTCGACGCCGCCTCCAAAGACATTCAGCCCCCGTGTGCGTTAGGGTAAAAGCAGACGGCGGAAGGCGAACAGGAAGAAGCTTTGTGAACCGCGGAGCTTTGAGCCTCGCCACTTGAAAAAGGAACCTCCGATCATACTGTATAACCACCAAGTTGAACCAGCAACCAGGATCTTGGACGCCAAATTCTCTTTCTTCCTCTCTCTCATCGAAAATTCAAATTAAAAAAAAAAAGAATCTATAGACTATCCATACCTTACGTACGCATATCGATACACAGTCTATTGCTTGCGAGGACACGTCCAGTATTCGGCCGTACTATCATTTCTCAGTAAAGCCCTTCAATGAACTAAACCCAACTTTAGAAGAATACCGCCCACCTCGTTCACTGCGCACTCCCTGGGCGGAGTTCCGTCCCCCTCATCCGCGGTACCAAACAATAAGAGTGGCACATACAAGCACGATGCGCTGCAGCACAATACGTGACGCGACTGCTTCTGAGAGCGTCCGCAGATGCAGCACCAAGCCGGGGTATATCGTGGCGGGACAGGAGGAGGAGGACATTGCGTTACCTTTGTTCGCCATCCGCCAGCGCGTGCGGGGCATCGCTAACACAGAAAATGTCGGTGGCGGTTACGAGATTCGCGTCAGTCGGCGCAGCAGAACGAGCCGCTCCCACCGCATAGAGCGAGGAACGATGGGCTTTCTAGAAAGTACCGGCCGATCGCCAAAGAAGGACTGCGCCGGAGCACGCCAGAGGAAGGCCATGACGAAATTGATGAAATATGTGGCCGATTATTGTTCCCGCAGCTCGGACACTACACCACCGCGTCCGTTGCAAAACTGTGGCGGCACGAGACACGCGAAGAGGTAGTACAAAAGGAAAATAACGAGCAGCACGCCACGCCGTTAAATGGCGCGGAAACGACGGGTCTGCGCAGGGCGCACCGCCATCCCCTAAACGTTCTCGCCGGGCGCCATCGTACAACGCATACAGACGGCGCGAAAATGCCCGCAAGTCTCCTTCGCTTCGGCCAAGGGCTATCGATCCTCACCGCAGTCACCAGCGAGTGAGCGAGCGCGCGCCCAGATTACGCAACTAGAACGCGGGACACGCAAACCGTTGATGGGATCCGGCTGGCTCGGTTGTACGGACTCGACGCCCGGCCGCATTCTGATGGGGGAACAGCAGATCGGCGAAGTAGTACTGTGCGTGGTAAAGAACCGCGACGTATGGTCGACCCCATAACCGCGAGTCCTCCAACATGGTGTAGCCAGTAGTACTTGTCAATTTTGGCACAGCGCAGACTTGCTGGTGTAGACAGGTAGTGACCGGGCTAAAATGGCATCGTAGCGTATGGCCAGGACGGCAGATGCACCTGACACTACGGAAGAACAGGCATCCGAGAATCGTGTATACTGTACATCGACGCTGGCCCATCTACGTCTCGTTAAAACTCCGGCGTTCTCTCTAGAAAGTTCAGATGCCAGTTTTTTTTCTTATTTATTTATTAGCTCGAACTTGGTCGTTCACCATGCTGGTAAGCTGCGAGCTCGCCGATAAAATCGGAAAGAAAAAAAAAAAAGAAACGGAGAAAGCGTACTGGTAACACTAACTCTGCGCACGACGCGTCATGGCTTCGACGGCCTTGAAAAGGCAGGCATCTGGACCAATCCTAACTAAAACTGCGATTCACCGAACCGTAGATCCACATCTTATCGCACGGATGTTCACTCGAAGGTCTGAGAACGAACGGGTGCTGTCTACACGGCAAAGCGTTTGCATATCGAAGCAGTTTATAACGGCGTCGACACTCTCCACCTCCCCACCAAAACGATCGGACCAGAAATTACGCAGGACAGGACTGAATAACAGTTTGAGGCCACCATCGATTTCCGTCGATGCCACAGACAACAGAGAGGCTGCCCCAACGCAGACCTACCCGAAGAAAGCAACTGAGTAAAACGGGACGGAGAGGGGGAGGGGGGGGGGGGGGGGGGGGAGGTATGAACAACGTACGCCACATCGTCGAACGGCCGAGCGTTTATCGGGTTGCCACACGGCAGGCAATAGCGCCGTCGAAGGGATAAGAAGAATGAGCCTTTGCAATTCTAGCAGGACACGAAAAAAAAGAAAACGGAAGCCTAAGAATAAAAAAGAGCCCAACTCGTCCTCTCTCCTACTCTGCCTGCGCCCAGTGCGTCTGCCATCAACAAATGAATGAATAACAAGCCTCGCAGGTCCCGCCAGCGCGCGCTACGCGGCGCCGCGCTTAGCAACAGCGACGAGCCATAGAACGGGGCGAAGAAAAGATAAGGCCCCGATGAACGGGCCGCGCGCAAATGCGGGCCCATTCCACTAACAGTTACAGCCATATACCTCTCCCTCCTGCCCTTCCAGTTGGGGGAGGGGAGTGACTGTTGGCAAGTGGACATCGTGAAAGAGCCCATGCAGGCTTTCCGCAGCCATTTCCGCGAATGGCCGCCGCCTACAAGGTGCATGTATGTATGCCGTCACCGAGGCAGCGGGCGGCAGCCAAGTGAGCGCGGTGCGACCAGCGATGGACACGGGAAAAAGGGAGAAATGAATTAAAACTCAACGGACATTGCCTTCCCCATCTAGCTGAGAAGACGTGCAGAACGAGCCTCCCTCCCGAGTCGCTTTCGGACGTTGAACTCTATAAACCAAACCAAGTTTGCACCCAGTCTCCCAGTCATTGAAAAACAAAACTGCCCCCCCCCCCCCCCCCCCCCTTCATGTCCCGCCACCAACAGGCCTCTCGCGTAGTGGCGTCGCGTAACCACTTAGCAAACCCGACGAGGACCGACGGGTAGTGCGCGGACAACCGCCTGCGTTACTGGAGAGCTCGAAATTTTGTTTTTATGTTACCTTTTCTTCATAGCGCCGGATGTAGCACTTGCACATAGCATGGCGCGATGGAGAGGAGACTTCAAAGGAGCACCGCACACCCACCTGACGAACGCGTCATCGCGATGCGCGCAGTGCTACGCGCACAGACGGAATATTAAAAGGGGGGCAAGTTGCATACGTCGTTGCGAGAGCAGAGAAAAATAAATAAAAGGGAGCGATTCAATAGGAGATAGAAATCGCGCAGCCGCTACATACACGCCCGCGGTACACGTTTTACCATCCGCCTTCCTTAATGCACATTCGCCCGCGCAGCAAACGGAAAATCCCGCGTACGCCATGTATACACTTACGGCGCGCTCGAGGCTCAGATATGATAGAGGGGTCGCGGGAGAGCCAGGCAGTCTGGCTGCCTCGGAAAGCCAACGCACATCCATACGCGCGGAGGAAATAAAAACAACAACAAAGCAAGCGAAGAACGGGGTAGAACAAAAGTGATAGCGATGAAATAGAGCTCGCGAGGGGGGAGCCACAAAAAAGGGGGCGTAGAGAAGGACGCGGCCGAACGCGCGGGATACTAAAAATTATAACGAAAGGAGGGGCTGCAAAAGGAAAAAGAATCACAAACTTGCCGATAAAAAATGGCGCTATACAAACCGCCGCTCACAAGAGTCGCTCGCTTTATGTAAAAGACACAGTAGAAAGAATAAATAAATGCGTAAGGTAAAATAAACGAACATCAGAGGAGGCGGTGGGAGTTCAGCCTACACGGCATTCGCGCCTGCCTGACAGCAATGCATAGATTCATTTGTTTATTTTAAGCTGCTTTTGCTTTTATCGCTGCCCTCACGTTTTATACACCCTTAGAGTTTGATAAGAACACACGGCCCGTCGCGATTCTGAGAGGCCGTGCGCAACGCCTAAGTGACCACGCCCCAAGCTCAGTGCCGACATATACAAGGAAACATGCAAAAAAAAAAAAAAAAAAAAAAAAACGAATGAAACGCTATGTAACAAAGTTCCGGCGCCCCGTGCGAGCAAGCAAGCCACACGAGCGAAAAGGAGGCGACACGAAGAGCGCGCGCGAAACGTGCAGGGAGAGGAGGCACGGTGCTAAGTCATCCCTAAACACGTCGATGAAATATCGATCGCTCGTGAGCAGGTTCAATCCAAGTCACGCCCGAACGGAGGAGCACTGCACGGCACCCACCGCTAAGTATACGCGAGATTCACGCTGCGATTAAAGCGTACAAGCAATGTGTACGCGATATCAGATGGGGAACGCGTCTCTTACAGACCGCAGCCATACTTCAGTGATCGGTATTTTCTTCCTGCACTGTTTTGTTCATTTGCTTTCTGCACACAAATTTTGAGAACTGCTTTAGGCGCACGCTAACTGTTCAAAAATGCACAACTATAGAGGACCACGCGGAAGGAATTAAAGGCTCGCCAGACCACTATAATGACGGAGCTAACTTTTCGGACGAGCCGAAGAGTCTGCATGTTCCAACAAGCAAACCAGTTGTGAAGACACTCAGAAATGCAGCCAAGTCAACCTTCAATCGATCTACACGTGAGTGAACTGGTTGACTTATCGATCGACTGACTGAAAAGAGTCGCTATTCTGTGTGGTATGAGCGTGCCTAGTCCAGGACAGCGGTAGCGGGAAAGACTGAACTTGTCGCGTATGCACCACGCTGATGCACCCCATCGAAACTGGGCAAAACAAAAGCAATTCGGCGACAACCTTCCGTCTCTTGCGCAAGCGGCTGCACGGAGTGGTCGCCTTCTTTTTCCTCAGCCCGTCGGTTGTAAGAGCCGGCGAGTGAGCGATAAGGGCGATCGGTAGAGAACGTGAGCGTCGCTATTTTCCTCAATTCTTCGAGCAACCTACTCCCCCCCCCCCCCCCCCCCCCTTACTGATCGCGTCTGTTCGCAGGTATGCATACCGCACCGACCAGAGAAAAAGAGATGCGCAGAGGCCAAAGAAAGGCAGATTGCGCACGAGGGGAAAACCCGCTCGCACAGCGACGTCCCACTACAGTAATCCTAGGGGTGCGCGTTTATGCTTACGGAAACACGCACAAGTCCAGCCCAGTGAAGAGAAAAAAAGCAGAAGCGCAGGGCAGCGCAAGTGCTTCCCCTTGGTGACCCTGCATATACCGGGATCGACCAACCGGAAGCCCCGTTAATGCACCTCAAGTGGACGGGGACGCCGGTCCGTTTTCGCTCGGCTGAGAGCACGCGCCACTACCGGGATCGCGGGAGGTGTCGGTGTATCACACGCCGGATGGGGACATATGCGCATGCGCAGCCAGAAGGGCACACTGCGCTAAAACGCTCTAATGACCCCTCTCACTCTTCTCTCAAGCACGCAAAACGGGAACGGTGAGCAAGATGACAACAGCGAAAAAGTGACCTGACCGGAAGGGTTGAAATGTTGGCCGGAGGCAGCCGTGCCTTTAGACAGCTACCTACTAAACGAACAGCGCGAAGACGGTGGATGCGCGAGCAGTCTCAAGCACAGGCTACTCGCGGTCGCCGAAGGGAGGAGAGGAGCGCACAGAGAGCGCACCCGCACCGCACCCGCTGCGTACCGATTTCAGAGAGCGGCGCAAAACAGGGCCGCTGGCCCCTGGCATCGCCGAAGAGGCAAGGTCGAGCCACGCAAAACGAAACAGCGGCGCGCTTCCGGTTCGACCCGACTCGACCGCCAATGCCTGCGAAACGTTCCTTCGTTTGGCGCACATACGCAGGAAGCAGTGCCAGCCAACTTCCTCGACCTCGGCGCAGGAGAAGAAACTGACGAGAGAACGAAAGAGGATAGAGGGCGAGCAGCACGAAAGGGTAGGTAGATATTTTATTGCGAAAGCAATACTACGACAGCCAAAGCAAGACCTCGGGTGGCCGCAGCTACGCCGTGAAGAGGCGTAGCTACGGTCTCCTCCTCATAAAAAAATCAGCCTGCCATGAGATTTGAATTCACGTTACCCCTATGCCACGGGCAGGAGCTGCCAACTTGGGTCGCTCCTTTCATATGGGAGGGTGATATCAGAATCAGCCTGCCAGAACTTTTGCATTCTCGTTACCACTACGACACGCAGGCACGTCCGTGCGGCTTGGTTGAAGCGTGACTTTATATGTGGGCTGGTAGCTTACGCTCTCGCGTCATACCCTTAAAGGATGAGCTTAAGTGTCCCCAATAATGAGGCACCTTACACTGATAAGGGAATAATAGCAGGCAAAAGAAGCTTCCGCCGTTGCTTTCGCAATTCAACTAGGGTTAACCAGAGCTATCTATGACGCAAGGTAAACTGGATATCGTCAAGCGAGAAATGGACAGATTGAACATTGATATTTTGGGTATCAGCGAGCTCAAGTGGACCGGAATGGGAGAATTTAACTCCGGCGACCATTATGTCTTTTATTGTGGGCACGAATCCAAGAGAAGGAATGGGGTCGCTCTCATAGTAAACAGAAGAATGGGTACAACCCCAAAAACGACCGAATGATTTCACTTCGGATCCAAGGTCACCCTTTCAACATAACAGTTATCCAAGTCTATGCACCGACCACTGCTGCTGAAGAAGCTGACGTTGAGAGATTTTATGCGGACCTACAATGCCTTTTAGACAGCACCCCATCATCAGACGTTGTTTTTCTCATAGGAGACTGGAATGCTAAGGTCGGGAGTGAAGAAATATCCGGAATTACAGGCAAGTTCGGTCTTGGTGAGCCAAATGAAGCTGGGCAGAGGCTAGTAGAGTTCTGTCAAGAAAACAACCTGACCATAGCGAATACTCATTTTCAACAGCACAAGAGGCGCCTGTACACATGGATTTCACCGGACGGTCTGTACAGGAATCAGATCGATTATATTATTTGCCGGCAGAGATGGAGAAGCGCTATACAAGCAGTAAAAACAAGGCCTGGGGCCGATCGTGGCACCGATCATCAGCTTCTTGTTGCCAAAATTAAGCTTCGATTGAGGAAAACGCAGAAAACTAGAAGGCCTTTCAGGTATGATCTGGACCAGATTCCATTAGAATATGCTGTGGAAGTGAGGAATCGATTTCAAGAATTAGATCTAGAAGACAAAGAGCCCGAAGAGATGTGGACTGATGTTCGTGATATAATACAAGAAGTTGCTACTAAGGTAGTTCCAAAGCAAAAGAAATGCAAAAAAGCAAACTGGCTATCTGAAGAGGCTTTGCAAATAGCTGAGGAAAGGAGGATGGCAAAAGGTATGGGGGAAAGAGAAAGATACAAGGTTCTCAATGCGGATTTTCAGAAAATAGCAAGGAGAGATAAGAATGCCTTCCTGAACATACAGTGTCAAGCAGTTGAGGACAACAGCCAATTAAGGAACACAAGAGCTCTGTATAAGACAATCAAAGATATCAAAGGAAGCTTCTGTGCTAAGCTGGGCGTGATAAAGGACAAACGAGGCAAGGACCTCACTGAAGCCTCAGAGATAAAGAAGAGGTGGCAGGAATACACAGAAGAACTGTACAAGAAGGACCCGGATGTGCAAACCCAACATAGGGCGGTTGTGATTACTGATCTCGAGCCGGGCATCCTGAAGAGTTAAGTTGAATGGGCCTTAGCCAGCCTTGCTAAGAACAAAGCTAGCGGAATTGATGGTATTCCAGCTGAGTTGCTTCAAAACCTCAACCACGACGCTGTTAACACACTGCATACATTATGTCAAAAGATTTGGACAACCCTGCAGTGGCCACAGGATTGGAGGAGGTCAGTTTATATCCCCATTCCAAAGAAAGGCAGTGCCAAAGATTGTTCCAACTACCGCACGATCGCGCTTATTTCGCATGCTAGCAAGGTGATGTTAAAAATCCTGCAAGGTAGGCTGCAGCAGTATGTGGATCGGGAGCTTCCGGACGTGCAAGTTGGGTTTCGCAAGGGCAGAGGAACTAGAGACCAAATTGCCAACCTTCGCTGGATCATGGAAAAAGCAAGAGAGTTCCAGAAACCCATCTACTTCTGCTTTATTGATTATGCGAAAGCGTTTGACTGCGTAGATCACAGCAGATTGTGGCAAGCTCTCCAAGAGATGGGAGTTCCAATTCACCTCATCTGTCTCCTCAGGAACCTTTATGAAGGGCAAGAGGCCACAGTCAGAACTGGGCATGGTCTTACTGATTGGTTTCCGATTGAGAAAGGGGTGAGGCAAGGCTGCATACTGTCGCCCTGCCTATTTAACCTATATGCAGAGTGCATCATGAGGAAGGCCGGTCTGGACGAGTCTTCAGCTGGGGTGAAGATTGCTGGAAAACGTATCAACAACCTTAGATATGCGGATGATACCACTTTAATGGCAGAAAGTGAAGTGGAACTCAAGAGACTTCTGATGCGCGTACAAGAAGAGAGTGAGAAGTTTGGGCTTAAACTGAACATTAAAAAGACGAAGATCATGGCGTCTTGCCCTATCAAGTCCTGGAGCATCAATGGACAAGAAGTGGAAGCTGTGACAGATTTTCTGTTCTTGGGCGCCAAGATTACCTCGGAAGGAGACTGCAGCCATGAAATTAGGAGACGCCTGCTTCTGGGAAAGAGAGCAATGGTTAGCCTTGACCGAGTAGTAAAGAGCAGAGACATTAGTCTGCCAACCAAGATCCGTATAACCCGTGCTATGGTCTTTCCAGTTGTGATGTATGGATGCGAGAGTTGGACTGTGAAAAAGGCTGACCGCCGAAGAATTGACGCGTTTGAATTGTGGTGCTGGCGAAGACTCTTAAGAGTTCCTTGGACTACCAGAAGATCAAATCAGTCGATATTGTCGACCATAAACCCTGACTGCTCATTGGAGGGTCAAATTCTAAAGTTAAAGCTCAGCTACTTTGGTCATCTGATGAGAAGAGAGGAGTCGCTGGAGAAAGATTTGATGTTGGGAAAGGTTGAGGGTCGCCGGAGAAGGGGTAGGCAGCGAACGCGATGGTTAGATGGCATTCTCGAGGCATTGCAGATGAAGCTATGTGATGTTAAGAAGATAGTGAGAGACCGGAAAGCGTGGCGTGACATGGTCCATAGGGTCACGAAGAGTCGGACACGACTGAACGCCTGAACTGAACTGAAACCACAACTAATTTTTTTTGTGTGTGTGTGTGTGTTGTTCTTATGAACACACGCAAAAGAGGGCCAAGGCAGAAAGCTGGGCTAGTTGGTGTGTTATCATTAATAAAAAGGCTAGCGCATGTAACACTTTTTTTTTTTTTTTTTTAGGGCTCGTCCTGTCTTCTTCTGTCTGTGTCCGTGTTAAATGCGTGTCTTTTTGTTATTTGCAACAGAGGGCACTTACGACATTAGCTAGTGCATAAGCTCGTTGAACTAAAGGGTTTTACTTCTTTTCTTCCTCCAACCGCCGCACCGAGCGACGATCCGCAAGATGACTGCGATTCCGATATCGGGGGCAGCCGGGCCGGTAAAGCGCGCGTGCTTTTCAGGCGCATACGAATGAACCGAGACTTTTTTGCTTCGTCTTATTAAATGAGCGATAGCGAGGCGCATGTGCGATGAGTGCACAGACGCTTTGAAGCGGAATGAAGTGCGGAATCGCCAGTCGTGCGGACGAAACCAAGGACGCCGACCGATGTAAGTGTACCCCTTCGAAGATTCTACACGAGCATACGCGCACCCTGCAGGAGAGAATGTACATACATATTTTGAAAGGCGGAGGGTATGAACCAGGGGGCATGCAGGTAAGAGGGAGAGGGGTGGTGCGGTTCATACCGGCAAAGGGAGCATGGAACGCACTCATCTGAAGGAAACAGCAGGTCTCGACGCCGACCTGATTCGGATTAAACCCCATCGGTCCCTCCGAACACGCCTTTTTAACCTTCCGCATTCCGAGTTGCCCAGCCTTGCCGGAAAGGAAGCGAGCAAGTCCTGCGCGAATCCAGCGGTCGCTCATGCCTGTGACAAACTGCTGGGTCCACAGAGGCGGAGAATATGCCGCCCCGCGTCCGCGGGCTCGCTATCTCCAGCTCGTTTCGGACGTCGTTCAGGGCGGCTCTATCTGCCGCCGCAACCACCGCGGTGGGTCTCCCCGTGCAGCAGCATACGCCCCGGACGCGATTCAGATCGAACGAGACACTACTAATCGTGTTGTGCGTGCGGGTATGACCGTGCACGTGAGAGAGAACGGCGGCTGTCGTTTTCAACGCATGCACGAGGCACGCACACCACGTAGGGAAAAAAAAAAAAGAAAAAAAAATAAGAAACGCGTTCGTAGCGCGCAGCGGTGTAGTGCGTGCAGCGGCCGGCCGCATACCAATTCCACGGTAGAGGAAGCCCATTCCACGGCAGAGCACAGACAACGCCCTATTAAAACGGCGTTGCCTCATGGGTTGCCACGGCCACCCAAATCAAACGCGGCGCATGTCGCCGGAGGCAGCGCTGTAAATCAGTGGCCACGAGGCACGGAGGGAAGAAAAGCGAAGGGAACAGACACGAGCGACTGTTCGTTTCTTCGCACGCCCGCTGAGGCCAAACGAGCGCGAACGACTCTCGCGCGATGTTTCAGAGATGTCCGCGTGCATGACAAAGTGAGAAACAACCCCGCGACTGCCCACCAATGGCAGAGCTTTCAAGGCACACCGCGCGGCGTCGCCAACAGGCATAAGCCACGGAGACGCAGAAAAAGCCGCGTCCGATAGGGCACGCGGAAAAGAGACTAACAGCCGGTGCTCCCCATCAATCAATCACTTCCGCTGCAAGCGAGACGGGAGAACGAGCATCAAATAATGCGGGCCGTCTGACAAGCGACGAAGACAGCGTGGCGTGACCGCAAGGTCGGTTGCTTTTGTCGAGGCCTGACTACGAGAGATGAAAAGAGTGACGAGATAACACGACACCAGGGAGCTACACTTCCTATTTCGACAAGAAAAAAAAAAATTACAGAAAAATTGAATTCGCGCCGATTGTTCGGGGGCGTGACTTCAGTCGCCCTGCGTCAACACATTACAGCGCCATGATGTTTAAGAGGCTACCAGCGTTAAAAGCGGTGCCGTTTTTGGGCGCCTCACAGCTAATAACTATAAGCCGGAAATCGCAAAAATAAAATTCACGGGCAGTCAATGCCACTGAGAGGAGTGGAATGCATTAGGAAGTGGGCTCCAATTTCGTGAGCGCGATGACTTGTGGCGCCCTCTCTGCGCAGTCGCGCAAACTAGCGCCTGCGCGTGGAATTTGCGGCGTCCTGTGTGCGCAGTTGCTCTAACCAGTGCCCAAACTAGAGTCTAGCAGCTTAACGCGCAAATACGAAGGCTATTTGCAATGTTTTCCTTTTGTTCGAATCACTTCGGACAATCCCAATTTGTTAAAACCAGATGTCAATTAGGATCAAACGTCTGACCAGGCACAAGCGTTGGCTTCAATGTGGTACAGTAAGCATCGTACAGCAAGAGCGGACATGCTCACTTCCAAGGGACCTCGCTTGAAGTTAATCGCAACCAGGACGCCTTCAACGAGATCGAGTTCTTTGGGATAGAGTCGGTGCAGTATTATCCTCTTCACATCGGTCCTTTATTTAACAACGGCCATTCAAAACACGTGCGCGTTCACAGCATCTCCTCCGGGAGACCGGACGAAGACCTCAGTGCGACCCCCTCCAGGGTGGATGCGGGCGAGGTTCCACCGAGCAGCAAACCAAGAAGCCGTAAATACGTCGAGCGACAAGAACGATTTACGGGCGGGCGCGGGCGCATGATCAGCATGCCACCTCGCACATCGCAGCGCCCGCCCCCCTCCCTCTCTTTATTTGCCCTCCTCGTACCTCTATCCCTCTCACACACTGCCGTAGGACAGTGTGACACACACACACAAACGGCCAGCGGCAGCAAACGGAGCGACGAGGCCGCACGTAGTCGCAATCCAAGCCAAGCAAAACATTATCCCCCCCCCCCCCTTTTTGTTATAGTTATGCGTCTTTGTTCCCTTAATTTCACTTTGTTTCCTTTTGCCGTTCTTCTGCGAACATTGGAGCAGCCGTCTAGAACTGAATATTCCGCGCAATCGGTAATACGTAGCGTTAAAAAAAACATTCCAAATAAAATACTAGTGCGCCATTACGTAATAAATATTCGTTGCAGCCTATCGCCCTAGCTTCCCTAGAACTGAGCTCGCTCTCCGGAGGTGGCCGGGGCTCGTCCTAAGAAGACGACAATAAGGCTATCTCGCCACAGCAAAATTTGAAATACAATTAACCTCGGATGTGTTCCGCCCAAGAAGAAACGGCTTTCTCTTTCTAAATCGAACAAAAAAAAAAAAAAAAAGAAAAGGCCGGCTTCCAATTCTATGCTCGTCAGTTCACAACGCGCTGTACATAGTTTTTTTTTTTTTCTCCTCCATGCGAAACTGTTACCCTGCACAACTGTATGGTATTAGTCGAACCGTTTACTTGTTTTATTCCGAGGCCGTGCTCCTTGGTAGACAAAAGAAAAAAAAAGAAAACAACACTGTGCAGGAATGTATATACATGTTCGTTATTTTAATGATGCTTAATTCGGAGCTACATGAGCCGAGACCTTGCAGCACAGTAGAAGCCACCATCTGGAAGTAAACCCCCCCCCCCCCCGCAAAACAATTAAAGTGACAACTGCAGCTACCCGGACACAAGCAGGAAAGTTGCTAACGAACAAGGCAGATAATAACAGAGCAGGAGAAGCTCCAACGAAAAGGTCCAGCGAATGATACCGCGAGATAGGACAAAAATGTCAGCTGTAAGCATTCCACAAATCTTCACGGCTGGACAAAACCTCGTCCTCGAACTACACCCACATCATTATCATTCTGTTATCGTTTATACTTTGTGTTAATCAGAACCCGCAGAGAACCTCAAAAATTCTCCGAACCGGGCTTTTAAGCGCCAGTTCGGAATAACCGATAGGTCGAATTAACGACAGACCGCGGTACACGCTCAGTGCGTCCGTTCAACTAACATTCAGTCGCGAGTCAAAGCCTGCGCCGTCGTCTCCTAATCGTACATTTCGCGTTGTGCGACTTCCCGACTGAGGGGAAAGAGGGAGGGGGGGGGGGGGGGGGGGCAACATCACCTCCGTACAGGCGGTCGAGCAGAGTCGGTTGAGAAAGCCCGCGCGGAACAAAATATGATCCCGCCTGGCGGGATGCGGGATGGGACAAACGGTGGCGTGGCAGAGGCGGCGCCCTTCGTGGAGCGTCCGTCGCATAAATACGCGCGACGGGCAGGGAGAAAACAGAGAAGCAACGTACAAGTCGGAATGCCGCGTAACGTACGACGGCCCCGGCATGGCGTCGACGCCGTGAGCGACCGCCGGTGAGACACACGTCGCGTTTCGAAATGGCAGAGGAGGAGGACGGCGATGAGGAAGAAGAGGGAAGCGTCACGCATACTTCGCAAGTTCATAAATATGTGCGCCGCCGCCGCGCAGAGTCCGGCTGCGCGAAGGGGGGGGGGGGGGGGGGGGGGGGGATATGACAACAACAGGTATGTTATATTACGCCCGCAGGAGGAAGAAACGTATGCGACGAGGAGATGCCGCGCATGACAAACGCGCCGGGAATAATTCCTCGCGTCCCTCGTTGTTTTGTTTCCTTCGAAAAAAAAAAACAAAAAAAGCCTTTCGCTCTCTGTGCGGGTTTAGGCCTCAGGATGGAGCAACGCGCATGCGCGTTAGGCGTAAACAGGATTCGCAGACGTTGCCACCGACTGGCTTCTTATAAGAAAGGCGTAAAACATTATCTACGAATAACAAAAAGAAACCGATGCAGCAGCAGCTGCTTCGCACAAGGTCTCTTAGAGCTCACCGATCATAAACGTTTGCCAGAAATAAAACGTTGCCATACCGTGGCAATTGGAACACAGTATACGTCCCTTACCCACTCCCCATCTCTCTCTTTTTATAATGCCTAGCTTTTACGGCTAACCAACTTTCCGTCCCTCATGACATTTCGTGCGCTGCCGTTCACATGAAATAATGACCCTATCATAATAGCTTCATCGAAGCCTTTCGATTTCCACCGTTCCAGTCCACCTACACGGGAAAGACCAATATACAGGCAAAATGGAAAGACCAATATACATGCAGACGGGATGGGGCGGGGGTGGGAGGAGGAGGGGTGTACCCCAGTACACGGTTCCGCTAATTCACACACAACGCAAGTCGCCACGGCTCCCAAGTTGTCACATCGTAACAGTTATATGCCGCCAAGGCGGAACAGTACAGGTTTCAAGTTTGCAACGAGGGGTGCCCCACAAAGTGACACGCGTCCGATAAGACGTCATCTAACACACATCGCGTTATCACGCCTGCTGTTCGCTCCGCGAGGCGCCCCCGAGCGAGCTCGATAAGACGGCAAAGAGGCTCCTGGGACAGCCGCGCGACAGCGAGAGAGCAGCGGCTAGAAGGAGAAGCCGGTGAACACAAACCAAAATATGTAAGCGCAGATGAGAAAAACGTCGGTCTGGAGGCAACGCGTTGAAGCGGGCACCGTCCCTTGGCAGTATATGCGGGGTCTTCAGTCAGTGAGTGAGGGAGTGACCGAGAGAGGGAGGGAGGGAACCTGCGCGCCAAGTCCAACCTCCGCTGCCTGCACCCTCCTCGCTCGTTTTTCGGCCGGCCGGTATGACAACGAACATGGGCCAACAACTCCCCGCACGGCCTCGCCTCCCGCCAGCAACGAGGCCGGGGGCCCGATTTATTAAACGCCGAGGCGCCGGCGAGTCGCGCACATCGGCGGACGGAGAACAGGACCGAAGCGGAGAAAGGTGCGTCCGGAGGGTGGGGGATGGGACAACCTCCTCTTCTCTGCGACCAAGAACCAGCGCCGTCTTTCTTGGAGCCGCTTTCTTGCCTCACTTGCTGGTGCTGCTTCTTGGGGGCCAGGAGGGCGGCGGCACACCGCTCCGCAAAGGACTGACTGCTCGCTCGCTCTCGCGCCAGGATAAATACGACCAGCAAGGGAGACAGCACTAGAGACCGCGCGACGTAGCGACAGACTGGCTAGGAACCGGCACCGCGAGGCGGTATAATTTGGCGGTTCTTGTCACTTGCGCATTAACACTATACTCACTTCTCGTCAGCCATGGGTTTTGCTGGTTGTAAAGGAAGTCCACCCCCCCCCCCCCCCCCCCTGTGCTAACTGCGCAACACCTAAATACATATTTGTAGCCTGGCCGTTTGCGATCAACAGTTACGGGAAAGACGAGCAGCGAAATCGGTAACCAGAATTTCACGCGCGAGGAATAACCAGTGGGCGATATACGACATCGAGCCTGACTCCCGACACCGAACAAAATTGGGGGTTGACGCTTGACCAGCTTCACGACGCATTAAGCCGTCGTCTGCCGACATCTCAATAAAGTTACACACACACACACACACACACACACACACACACACACACACACACACACACACACACACACACACACACACACACACACACACACACACACACACACACACACACACACACACACACACACACACACACACACACACACACAGATAGATAGATAGATAGATAGATAGATAGATAGATAGATACATACATACATACATACATACATACATACATACATACATACATACATACATACATACATACATACATACATACATACATACATAAAGACACGGAGATAGACAAAAGGCACATTCGCTGTCCGCGCCATATTTAAACCTGTCCCAAATGTCTGTTCTACTCTACAAGCCGAACATTGTACCGCCGGGGTGGCACAGTGGTTACGGCGCTCAACTACTGTTCCCAAGGGTGCGGGATCGAATCCTGGCCTCGGCGGCCGCTTTTCGATGGAGGCGAACAGCAAGGCGTCCGTGTGCTGTGCGATGTCAGTGCACGGTAAAGAACCCCAGGTGGTCGAAATCTCCGGAGCCCTTCACTACGGCGTCTCTCACGGCGTGAGTCGCTTTGGGACGTTAAACCCCACAAACCAAACCAAACCAAACTGTAGCCAAGGGGGCTCAGATTCATTTCGGGCACCTGAGATAATAGCAAATTAGATGCAGGCGCCGACAAAGAGACCCACTACCTCCTCGCAAACGCGCTTAGAAATAATTTGACTGTTAAAGTAGCAATCGTGCAGCATGAAAAAACTTCACATTCAGGAAGTCACTGGGAAACCCCTCCTCATGCCGCACTACGCA
>NC_139344.1:341719194-341824194 GCF_055883805.1 Amblyomma maculatum
ATGGATCTCCGGCTTAGCGCATCACAAAAGCTAAACTATCCAGGTGTGCTAGTTAAAAAGCACCAAAGCGCAAACGCGTCGAGCTCGTGCACATAAAACCTCTCCACGTTTTGATTTATAAGCCATAGTGATGACCGGGAAAACACGGATCAATCTTCTTCCGCCTCGCAGCTTTCGCCGTAACTCCGAGAGGTTGCCGTTACCGAGCGTCGAGTGCAGCTAACCATTACTACGCGAACAAAACTACCGTTGCGGCCGCGTTAGCGTTCCAGGAGGTCCAGACGACGACGAGATGGAGTAGGGCCATCACGCGCTTCGTGGCGACAGCCATTATTCTGGTCGCAAGGCACGGCTCCCAGAAGAACAGACAAAAAAAAAAAAAAGGGGGGGGGGGGGCGATTCTTCCAGGTGAGGCCACCACTATCTTTATTTCGTTGCTTCTCTTCATGTGCTTACTCGCTTGCAACCCGCTATCTAATCTCTCTTCTACAACACAAGTTCACATTTTGTCTGCCCCTACCACTACCCAGACAGCACAGTCATGGACCAATATTGGTACTATGTTGGGAGTTCATTGGCCCTATGTTGGGCCAACATTTGCCAATACATTA
Organism: Amblyomma maculatum; assembly: GCF_055883805.1. NCBI lineage: Eukaryota > Metazoa > Arthropoda > Arachnida > Ixodida > Ixodidae > Amblyomma > Amblyomma maculatum. Next base: position 341,719,806 of record NC_139344.1, read on the forward strand.
CCAATGTTGGGCCATTGGTTTGTGCTGCCTGCGTACGTTCGGGTTAATGTGACGCACGGGCGATTAAGCGGCACTGCGTCGAGGAGAATTGAACAGTCGTTTTCCTTTTACATGTCGGAAATACGCGCCGCCGCTCGAGAGACGTGGGAAGGCCCCAACAAACATGACGTCACGGGAGTCACAGTGGACGAAGACGGAAAGAACGTCGCGAGAAGAGAACGTCATGGAAAAAAGAGAGCACTGCAGCAAGCAACAGCCGCCTACCGCGGCGGCGCGTCTTCCTCGAGAGCTGGAACAGATGCGAAAACCGTCCTCCAGCGCGTCTTTGCATTGTTTTGCTTGTTCCCACAGGTCGACGGTGCAAGAAAACGCGCGCTCGTGGGGGTGGTTACGGCAGCTTGACAGTGCGCGGGGGAGCGCGAGCGCAGCGGAAGACGTCTGCAGACGGCGTAGCCTGCGTAAAGGGGAAAAAAAAAAGAAGAAAAGAAACCGAACGGAAAGTAGGCATTGCAAACAGACAGAAACAGGGTTGATACGTGCGCTGGTGACACAGAGACACGAAAACGAGATTGCGGTTTCGGGGAGGGGGGGGGGGGGGGGGGGCGACGACGTTAACACTCTGAAGAATTAAAAAAAAAAAAAAAAGGAATGCAAAGGTGAGGCGCGCGAAAGCTACGTGCCCCGTCCGTTGTGGCGCCAAGTCGCGCGCGCTAGCTCACGGGGGAAAAGACGACATCCTTCCCCTCCCAGGAACAATCGACGGCGCTGACAACCGCGAAAGACACAGGTGTGCGTGTGCCACGCGCTGAGCGCATCCAACAGCTGCTGCTGCTGCTGAGGCTGTTGTTGTTGCTGCGAGCTACGCGCGCCTACTTTCTTCGTGGCTGTCTCGTGACGGCTCGAGAGACAACGCTCAGCAACAGTCGTTCGATGATGATGATGCTGATGACGTCACAAAGAACCCCCCGGCCTAGCTGAGCCCACGTGTTCACTGTGGCTAACTTGGCAACGTTCTTCCGGCATAGATATCTGGAGGATGAATGCGATATACATTGCAAACGTAGCTCCCTTTAAATTATACATATATACATAATAGATACCACGGTGAGAGCCACGCCCTACGCCAGATTGTGCAAAAAGTGCTACAGGCGGTGGTGCCGACAGCTCTACCAGTGTTGACGGTTCGTTATAACGGCAACCACAGGCAAACAACATGCCCCTGGAGCGCGAATAGTGACAGTGTTGAAAGAGTCCGTCCCCGGCGTTCCACTTAAGCAAAACATGCCTCACACGATTTTACAAAGGGGTGAAGGGTGCTGCCATATTGGGGAGCTGAGCTGCTATCGTAGCACAGGAAAGGGTTGACGACTTCCCCCCTCAACAGCCCAGTCAAACCGGTGTCTCCAAGGGTCGTAAAACGTCGATTGTACATGGACCGTGCGGTCCACCCATCCCTTCCCCCTCCACCCTGGGTCGAAGGAAGCCGTAACGCAGTGTCCTGAACGACGCACTGGGTGCCAAGAAACGGCCTACAGCAAGACAACATTACTCGCAGCCCCTGCCTCCACAATCCTGAATCCCATCGCGTTTGTGTTTACATTACGATATATAAGCGGCAAGGACGTCCGCGTCTCCGACAGACATGTTCCCACGAGCGCAATTAACCGCCTCAATACGCCGCCCGGCCACGTTATAAGACGAGGGGCGGCCCCCCACCTTTCCTCCCCACCTGCCGAGCTCCTCTTTGAGCGCAGGTGGGATTCGCGGAAACTGACGACACCCACGCGCCGCATCAAAGCACGCGTGGGTGGTCGCGCGCCACAGATGGCCAAGAATACAGCGCTTACCATAACTACTACTAACGAGCCTCGCACGCCGCATTAAAAGACGGGCGGGGGCAGCTTTGGCCACGACTACACGCAACGTACGTGCGCGGGCGGACTGGGGAAGTACCGGGACACGGGACACGGACCACCCCACGTCGCCGTTACACCTGCACGGTACAGCTCAAATACCGGTGTTGTACGAAGCCAGAGAAAGCGCAGGCAACGACTCCTGCTAGACGGTCGGCTTGAGAAAAGAAAATATACTAGTTTCTTTCTTCCCACCCTCGTTAGTTTCGGGAGTGAGAGAGAAGCCGTGGGTGCGGATCCGCCTGGCCACCCTACGCACGCCAAAATGCCTCGTCCTCCTCCATCCAGCCCTTGACGTCGCGTCAGCGCGCTAGCTACACGCCCCCCGTGTCACTCACTCAGCGCGCGGAGAGACGACACGCGGTCGCGTTGGCGGCGGCTCGCAGTAAAATGTAAGACGCGAAAACAGCGCGGCACGGCGACGCAGAGGAACCTGCACTTCGCGGAGGTACCTGCCGGCCTCGTACACACGCAAAGCGAGTACACCAACCACTCTCGCACCGTGGGCGACGGAAATTACGGGCGCTGGCACGTGGCGGCAAAAGCGTAGCGGTGCACAACACACGCACAGTGTATACGCGAGCGTAACCATGCCGCCTGCTCCCAGTGAGCACGCAACCTCACAGTAAGTGAAACATTTCGTGTTCGTCGAACGCTCTGCGTTAACTGCGTCAACATCGCTACAAATGCCGGTCGCCCCGAACAATGCATTTGCATGACTACGCAGTCAACCATAATAACTGCAGCACATAGGCACGTGAAGCGGTTCTGTGCCACATGTTGGGAATAGATATAGTGAACAGTACTACAGCATGGCACTATAAAAAAAAAAAGAAAAAGAGTAGAGGATACCCTACGCCAGGGTTCACCAAAGCCACCTGGTCCGAGAGTGTTGGATCGAGGCTAGCCAGACCGCCACCGCAGGAGTGGAGAGGTACGGATTAGGAACGAAGACCGAATGGCAGCGAGACAGAAGACAAAAGGGAATGCTACAAATTCGCATCTACATCCCGCGGCCATTGCAAATGTACGCAAATAAAGCTAAATATTCGCTCGGCCCAGCTCGTCAAGTTCGCAAGGGTCAAGTGGATGCAGCTAACATGACCGGATTAATTGGAGTTATATGGGAGAGGCCTTCGTCCTGCAGTGGAGATAGTCCGGCTGATGATGATGATGATGTAATTAACTAGAATGTGGTGAACACCAAAAATCATCACAGCTTTTAATTTAAAAGCCAAATTTAGCTTTTATGTACAAAATAAAAAGCGTTCGAGGCATAAGCTGCTTCCTTTGAAGGCAAGGGTCGATCGAGTGCTAGCCCGTAAAGTGCTAATCTCTAAAACAATGCTCCCCTTTCACATGCTCCGCAGATATCCGAGCCAACGCTGCAAGCCGCCTCCACTCGGCCTCTGTCGTACCTTCGAGCACGCTACCCAATCGGCGCCCACGTATCCGCGGATGCATTCGTATTCCGGCCGCAAACACGCACGGACTACGAAGCCGTGCGCGTAAGCTGTGTGCGAACGCGAGACGACCTCGCTCGAGATGTGATCCCGACAGAGGAAGCCGGCTCTCTCCGCGGGCGCGTTTTCGTACGCGCTCTGCGTGGGTCGTACAGCGCGAGCGAATGCACAGCAAGTTAAGCGAGTCAACTCGTCCGCACGGCCGCGATCCCTGACAGCGCACCATGCACTTTATTTCACCTCAGCGCGGTAGTAGCAGCAGCAACAACTCCTGCGGTCCCCGACCCCGATGCAGCTACCCTGGGAAGTGCGGGACGACGGATTAGCCATTCACTGCATCACCGAGAGCCGGTCGCCGCCACCGCCTTGCGAGGGCGTGCGCGTACAACCGCGCAGCACTAGCGCGACTACTATAACCTCGCAGGAAGAGACGCCCCCCTTGTGTAGCGGCAATAAACTACAATGCATGACGACGCAGGGCAGCCTCTACGACGCGCGTGTTTTATTCCAGAGACCCCACGCGAACATATAACAGCGCCCTTATCCCAGGTCCTGAGCGCTGAATTTATATAAACCGGCGAATGGTTGCAGCGAGGCAGGCAAACGTCGCTAACCTGCTATACGTTGTCAGGTTCAAGTTGCTTGACAAGACCAAGCACTATCTGGTTACAGCGAAGAGGCAATAAAAGCTATGGCGCATAGGAAGGGTGAATGGACGAATAGTAAGAGCAGTTCCCTAAGGGCAGTTGCACCAACCTCGAAACGTTTCCAATCGTTTCTCCTTTTTTTTTTTTTTTCTCCAAGCTCTTACAAGCACTGCCTAGCAGCTCGCGTTTCTTTAGATTACAAAACAAGGATCCTTTCCGTAACCAAAGACGGAGAACTGAGGTTGCAAGCGTCGTCTCAAAGTAAGAAGAGAACGTTCCACGCGTTATCCATGAACTGATAACATTCGAGTATACACAGCCCCATCGGCTACCTACAGACGAAACTAAAGACTTTAGATATGACCAGTTGAAACGCTTTACGACATTCCTCCCGCGAACTGGAGCCTGGGAAACAAAAGAGGGCTTGATCGCTGCTCCTAAAGACAGTCACTTATCGCAATGGAACCCTACTCTTTATTAATGCCGTCAGACGGGCGAAGCGGCTACTCAAAGCCATCCCACCAACGCGGCAACAAGAATCGGATCGATGGGAATGATAAGGTCACGCTTTGGCAACAGCCGTCATGCATTCCTCTACTCGCAAGCACGTTTCATCGGATTTTTCTTCCCTTGGCTACGAGCAGTCATTTCAGTACGCTCAGTTCCTTGTACACCTGTGCATGCAAACGATATGTCTTTACATATAAAGTACTTGAACTACAAAATTGTCCAATAAGGGCCAGCATCGACGCTTTCCCTTTTCCCTACAAGGAAGGAGGTAAAACGCGTCACGTGCTGTTATCGTCGTGCGTCGGCGAACGACGGACGAACGACGCAACGGCTCCAGAAGGAAATGAAGAAAGGGTGGAAAAAAAGCAAAAAGAGCACGTGGTCGGCGCACGCGTCCGCAACGCGGAGGCGCAACGCGCCTAGCGCAGCGCAGCGTCGACTGCCGCGCCGTTCACCTCCCCACTCCCCCCTCCCACCTTGCTCTCTCTCTCCGAGGCACCTGGCCGCCAGTCGCGCCAGACTGTATGGCGACGTGTGCGCGCGCGTGAGCACCAGCCCTTTCCTGCCTTGCCCCACCGCGCTCTCCACCCTTCCTTCCCTCAATGCCGCCTCTCTCCCGAAGGCCTAGCGCTGGGCGCGTTCTCAACAGATGCGCACAACGCCGACCTGTTCGCTTGCTCCTTTCCAGCGGCGACATAGATGGTACGGCGGGACCCCAAAGGGCACGGAAGCCCCTCCGAAGCCAAAAAGACATCAGACCACGCGGCTTGCTTTCAGCAATTAAGGCATACGGGAAACTGCAAACGTCTGTAGAACGAGAACTCTTGTCATAACCTACAACGCCCTTTCGGTTCGATATGGTTTATGGGGTTTAACGTCCCAAAGTGACTTAGGTTACGGTATGAGAGACGCCGTAGTGGAAGGCTCCGGAAATTTCGACGGGTGCCTTGCTTTTCGGCTCCGTTGAAAAGCGACCACCGCGGCCGGCATTCGATACCGCATCCTTGGGCACAGTAAGCAGTCCAGCGTCCTAGCCACAGCGCCACCGCGACAGGGCCAACGCCATTTCGTCTTACATGGATCTGGGAGTGTTGCACAACACAGCTCAGAGATGACAGTGGGGACCAAGACTTCTGAGCAAGGTTGTGTGTACATGGGCGTAACTGGGGCCGTGACTCGAACGCAAAGTAGAAGCGGATAACTTGTGTCGCTTAACACCTTTCTTGAAATGAACTGGCAGCTGAGCACATTAACTTACACCAGCTCCCACCCATGCCTCTCCAATATTAACAATAATTGATTCACAGGAAAGGAAAGGTGCGGTATCTGTCACACTTGCTCTGTGGACACCTGAACCGCGCCGTAAGGAAAGAGATGAAGGTGGGAGCGAAAGTGTAGGACTCCGGAGTAATTTCGATCACCTGGGAATCTTTAACGTGCACTGACATCGCACAGCACACGGAGGCCGCTTCGTTTCGCCTCGATCGAAACGCAGCCGCCAGTAGCGATGCAGAGTAGTCTTTTGGATCGGTGTTTTCCACCACTAGTCGTGGCTCTCTTTCTCATTTCGCGTTATCCGACAAGTTTGCGGTAGTAGAGCCAAATAATCAGGATAGATGCTACGAGAACAAAGGCGCCAGCGTTTCGATAATGAAGGTCTTCACCGCATGAAACCGCCCGGTGATAAGGTGACATCGCGTTCAGAGAAAACAGTTCGATGATCCGCTCATCTAGAGCGAAATTGGTGGCTCCGATGGTCGTACAGAGTTTGGAGCGACTCGGACGCGAAACTCTCGATTTCTCTCCCGGCAGGCTGGTAGTGCCGAAAAAAAAAAAAAAATGAAAAATGAAAAAAAAAAAAAAAAGAACCTTCAAGAAGAGGTTGAGACCTTTACGGAGCGGCCTTGCCGCCCCGTGCGCTCGAGACGACGGCCCCCTATAAACAGCCGCCGCCGGCCAACGGGAGATGCGTTATGCACCTCGCCTCCTCCTCAGCGCTCGCTCGGCTTCGGAGGCCTCCCCAATTTCCGGCGGTCGGTGCAATTTGGGGCACCGGTTTGTTTTGAGACAGCGGGTGCTCCGTGTTTAAGATCGCGCGCGCTCAAGTGCCTGCCTACCTTACTTTTCCTCGGCCACCAAAAACGAGCAGGAAAAAAAAAAAAAAAAAAAGAGAGAAGCCGGCAGCTCACGCGCAAGAAGGAAGCCGTGGGCGGAGAAAAAGTCTAGAGAAGAAGGTGAAGGAAAAGGGGGTGGAAAGAGAGAAACCGCGTGGTTATTTTCGAGCGCTGAAGACCTTGGGGGCGGTTATTTCGGCAGCCGCGTTATTCCGGGAAGAGAGAAAGCGGCCGGTCGCTCATCTTCCCCTTTCATTTTTCTTTTTTTTTTTTTCGTTCCTTCTTCCCAGACGCCGAGCAGCAGCAACACGGGGCGCGCCCCCTCCGTCCGAGACTCGGGTTCGCAAACCCGGAAAACACGCCTCGTGTCTTGTCATGCAAGTAGGAGCAGCGCTCGGCTGGTCCTAGACGCAGAGGAAACAGTCAACACTGTCAGACGACGTTGGGGGAAGTGAGGAGGTAGAACAAAATACGGAGCATCTCCGCCGGCGTCTCCCTCGCCCACTGAACGAAGCGATAGTTCCTCAGTCGTCGCGCGAGGGTGACGGCACAGCACTTCCGGTGCCTCGTAGATCACCTCCGGAGAAACGGCGACAAGGCGGGGACGGTGTGTATTTGCGGTCATTGGTTTATGCGGCGGCGGCCCCTGCTCTCTCCGGTCTTCCGCCGACCAAGACGGCTGTGCGACCGGGTTACCATTGTTTTGATAAGGGAGACCGGCTTCCCTGCGTAAATTTAGATATACAACTTGCTGTACACATTATTTTATTTTTTTTTTTTGGTAGCCTCACCATAATATATGTACACGAAGGCTGATTATAACGACGTTCGCTGGCGTAGAACGCCAAGCAGCACTGCCCAACAGCCTGTTCAAACAGACACCGCGTTCGAAAGCATAGTGAATTCGCTGTGAAGCTGAGCGCACTATATGCTTCTGGAAATGTGGTACACGTAGCGGCATGTCATTTTTAATCATACAGTGTTTATTAAGACGAGAACTGCTCTAAGTACTGCGATCTGCACTGCCAGTTATGAACTCCATCCTTCTTTGTTCTCGACTTAGAACCAGAATACTGCAGATCAGGAAAACCAATTCAATGCTATGTTTGAAAGGGCGGAAATACAAACAGTAACAGTTCCTTTTTATTCCTTTACACCCCCACCCCACCACTCCGAGCTGTGGCGGTGAAGCCCTTTGGGACATGTCGACGAATGGAGAGAATGAATGGGAAGTGGCAACACAAACAAGTTAAATGATGACAAGGTTGAAGAAAACGAAACTACGCAGCAAGACTGTTGCATAAGCCAACAGCCTACGACGTCCTCTGTTCGGTCCATGGTGCGCCATCTCATCCCCCCCCCCCCCCCCTCCACATACTACCTACCCCTTGTTGTTTCGACTACCCGCATTCAGCGACACTTTATCGCACGCGCTCATTGTCCATCTCGCGCCCCGTTACTCTTCGTGGTTCCCAGCACAGCTGATTGTTCTGTGTCTCCGTCCGCGCTGTCCCGGCTTCTATCTTTAAAAACTCTACTGCTGCTATGCGCCGACAAGCTCATTCTATTCGCTCGCGCTTTCTTTCTTTTCTTTTTTTCACTCATGTTTCCGCCGCACACAACCACTCGAGAAGAGACAAAGGGTGCCACGAGGAGTGTTTCCAACGCGTTGTTGCTAATGGGCAACAATACCAATCGACCGGTCCGCAGACCGGGACACGAGAACGGGCAGGAACGCGAAAGGAAGGAAAGAAAGGCACGACGTTCTGAAGTGGTAATAACGAGAGAGAACGAGTGAGAAGGTCATGAGTCGCGAAAGAGAGAATATGCGCACGGTTGCCTCAGTGACGTTATTTTAAATACGTTCGGTCCGTCCGCTTGCCACAACCAGGCGTCCCGTGTAGCTGCGCGTCACGTGAGCAGCGGCGGTATTTTCAGACGAGCTTGCCCTGGCGTGCGTCTCGGCACGTTCGCCCAAGTCCTCCTCACCCTCCTGAACATGCCAACGCAGCCATCTTCCCTTTCCCCAGCAACCATGTCTTTGGTTATTTTTTTTCCCCTTCTCCGACCCAAGACAGTTTTACAGATCTGTTTGCACGCCACCATAAACACACACCTTTCCGAACAGCCAGAGACAGCGAAACCGTCGCGCCTGTCGTGAGAAAAGGACGGGAACGCCAACCATCCAGGTCGTGCTTCACTCGCTGCCAGAGAAGTGTCATGCCCTTTTTGCTGTGCAGAAAGAGGTTTCTCGGTAAGAATGGTGCGTTCACAATTGACTTTTTTATGTTTATTAGTAGGAAAGAAAGCGTTGAAACGAAGTAAATGTAGAAAAAAAAAAAAAACTTCAGACTCGTTGTGCGAAATCTAGCACAAAAAACAGCGGCGGCGCTTAACCTGCGGAATCTACGTACAGCTTGGCGCCCTCTCCTCTGAGGCTGTGCTGTACTGGCGCTTTCTTCAACAGCCACCACAGACCCACAGCAGCAGCAACATACCACCGCCGCTCCGTCCCTTATCACCTTGACGTTTTCTCCTCGCCATTCTCCTCCACTTTCGTCCTGATGCTTCCGCTGTACCCCTCCTCGTTCACTCTCCTTCTTGCACTGCCATCGAGAACAGCGTACTTTCATCCTCCGCTATGCTCCCTGTCCGCTCTTTCATCCTCCTCTGAGCTCTTCGCTCGCTTTAACGATTACGATCCCGTCGTCGTCCTGGTTGCGCTACATACAGATTAGGACAAGTCTTAGCGAGCACAAACTCACTCGAAGGATCAGTTTCAAAGCTCCGAAACGGACCCTGAACACGGTGCTTAACGTACAAGTAATGCTCCTTCCCCTACGAACCCGCAGCCCTTATTAGGTCTGGGCGAGTGGATTATGGGTGTCCCAAAAGAAACTGGACATCCGCAAAGCTGAGTACTTAACGGTGCGCTGTACGCAACACAGCGAGCCCGGAATCGAGCTCGCGATAGTTCTGCGGGCGACACCCCGCCCAAGTAACTAGTATACAAGCAGGCCGCTCATATGGAGTTCGTTAAGCCCTACGCAGTGGCATGACGGGGAAATAATAATAAGTTAAGGCAGCCCAAGGACGTCAAAGGCTGGCAACCAATCTGAAGACGATCCTTGGGCTCTTGTTATGGCGAGCACCGCGCGCTCAAGTGATCGGAGAATAGCAGAGCCGGCGGCGCCAGAGTCGTCATCAGAGAGACCCAATAATCGAAGTCGCCGTTGCCTTCTTGATACTTGCTGCAAGCGCTGGCACCGCTCGGGTTCCTCCGATCCCAAAGATCTCATCCCCTCACTGTATGGGAAAGAAAGCAATGGAACGATCAGCCCGGTCGTTACGTGCCAAGAACGAATGGTGTCAACAGAAGCGAAGGCCTTATTGTCAGAGGATGGGAAACTTGCTATCTGGGTCGATAGTGCAGACCATCGTAGATCGCTGTCGCATTGGACGGACTCCATCGGCGACCGGCGATTGATCCGAATATTGCGCACATACTGCGGGTCGATATATATTGACCGCGCCGCGTCGTTCAGCTACTCGGCGAAGCAAGTTCGTGTTGGGGTATATATATGTATCCTAGTTATTGTGCAAGACGATTTGAGATTCCAGTACTCTGACAGACACTTCTAGCTAAGGCGATAAAAGTCGCCCCTACATGGACTCGATCAATGGGACGACGAACGCGACGCGGAATACGATTAACATCCCGTGACGTACGAACAATCAAGCGAGAAACGAGCCGGAGTGACTCGGTCATATTTTCTACCCTGCTTTTAACGCCTTGCGAAAGCAACGAAGTTCCATCTAATGAGGCAGCAACACGACACCCCGCAACGACGTCATAACTTGGCCGCGCGAATGTGCATAAGTAGTACCGATCGGTAAAAAAAGATGACGAGCTAAAGAACTCAAGCGTACTATCGAAGCCGCACCGCGGTGCGCCGACAAGGCAACTAAATACAACAGGGAAAAGTAAAAAAAAAAAAAGATGCGCATAGATATAGGGAGAAAAGGTCAGCGTATCTACAAGAGAAAAGTAGTTGTTACGCAACATGGCACAATATAGAAGACATAAAGGAAAATGATGGGGAAATATATTCCGCACGAAAAAAAAAAAGAAAAAAAAAACAATATACAACGAGTTCTCCCGTCACTTCCTCTCCTCCGTCTGTCTGGACGACGTAGCTGGCCATCTTCACCCCCGCCGTTCACGGGGGGAGAGAAGAAGAAGGGCAGCAAGAACCGTCCCCCAGTTTTCCGTACACGTGCGCATCGCGTTTTGTCGGTTCCGCGCCACAAAACCGGCCGGCAGCAGCTCTCCAGAGGCGGTGGAGAAGCCCGATCGCTGCCCGCCCATCCCCTCCTCCCTCTGCCATTCCTCCCTCTCTCGTAGAAGCCATTTTCCGCGGTGCGCGAACGAATATCATGAGGCGTAAACACATTCTCCTTTCTTTGTGCGCGCATTCTTTCCAACCCCCGCATCCTCGCTCGCCACCTCTCTTCCTGTCATACGAACTCGCATCCTGCACTGCCTCCCCTCGCTCCCCATCCTTGCTCTTTCTTATTTTTCCTTTTTCCTCCGTTTTTTACGTCTTTTAAGACCCACACTCACCGCCGCTGCCTCGCTTCTCCGACAAAACGGCCGGGCCGTTTCGGTGGGACGGGGAGCGCGCTCAAAAAGCCTCCCACCCCCTATTTTTCACATTTTAGGTTCCGCTCGACAAAAAGGCCGCGTTTGGGAGGTGGGCAGAAAAGCCGCGCGCCGTCCCAACGTGACCGTTTTGATTTTGATGCTGTCCTCCTCCTCCTCCCTTCACCGCACTACGCAGCAGTGTCTCCTCAGACCATACTTTGTTACCCACTGGCCGCTCGACCACTCCCGCTTTCTTTTCTTTTCTTCATCTTTCCATCGTTTGCGCGGCGACCGATATTTTTTTCCAACGCAGCGCAACAGTCGAGGAACAGAACGACAGAGCGCGTATGCCAGAGGAGAAGGAGCCAGAGTGGCGACGCCACAAGCGGCAGCGTCGATTAAGCGAAACAGCGAAAATGGAGCGCGCAGTTTATTAGCGACCGCGGCGGCGCAGCAGCTCTCGCGTTGCCCTACTGCAGTGGCGCTTAGTAGAAGAAAGCACCAGGAGGCGGGAAATAAGCGAGAAATTCTGCGATGGGTTCTTTATTATTTAGTTCTTCGTGCCTGCTCTCATAATCGCTAGCCGTTCGGCCACGTTCCGCAGAACTTACCAAGGGCGAAACGCGCGCCAAAGTTTTCCCGCTCAACTTTTTTACGGTCCTCATTTTTGGCGCTCTTCCGGGCGTCGCTCATTTAACTTAGCGGGCATTGTTCGTGTTCATGCGACGAAACTCTCAACGCTTACGAAACAATAAATGCGCAAGCGTGCCTAGGAACAATAAAAAAAAATGCGTCTTCTACAATAATGCAACGAAGCAGTTGCAATAAAAATACCCCAAGAAACGTTCCTGGGCAGCGCTAAATGTTATTGGGAGGAGCTAGGAAGATGCTCGCTTTTGGCGCCTATATGAATTGTTGTAGTGTTTATTTTATTATATATATTTAAAAGGAAGGAAAAGATGTTTGCCAGCCCCGGTATCTGTTATCTGATATCTGAAGCACCTGAACTGGGGCGGCGGAAATAAAGGGAAAGCGAGGAAGGGGTAGAGAAAATCAAAGAGGTGAGCGATAGAGAGAAAGAACCGGGTAAGTAAAAATAAAAATAAATATATACACTATGGCACAATATACAGTAGTTGCTCGAACAATTAACGCTGCTGTGAGAAGAGTTGAGGGAGGATCGCAGAGCGCGCGAGACGAAGTCGGTAAAGGGAGAAAAGCCCGCGCAAGAAAAAAAAAAAAAAAAAGGTAAAACGTGCTAGGGGATAAGAAGAGGCAAACACAACTGTAGACACAAGCAGTTAGATGGCGATAGCACGCTAAGACGGCGTGTTGTAGTAGTAGCAGAAACAGGAGCACCACTATACAGAGAGGGGGGCCCAGCAAGATACAGCACAGCGGCAAACCGTTATCTATCAACCGCGAGCACGAGAAGAGGCCCTTGAGAAAAAGATCGGGGAAAAGAAACGGAGAACACGAAGCGAGACCAGGAAAAATAAAAAAATAATAAAGAATAGAAAGGCTTCTCTTCCGGCGCGAGATATATATCAACCCGTTTACTCCACGCGACCCCCCGGCCGTCCTTCGCCGTACTCGACAGCGGGAAGCGGCATCGTGTATACATACACACACGTGAGCACGCTCGAGATATACACACCATACGCGAGGGAAGACGCGGCTTGTTTACGCCGGCACCCAACAGGACAGGAGTAAAGAGCTCGCCCACGTCTCGGGTAAGACTCGCGGAGTCCCGTTGCACGTTATAACGGGGAAACGAAGCCGCTTCAATAACGTCGGCCCAAGACCGCACCACAAAGCCGATAGCAGCAGAAACGGCGCAGTTGTTGTAGTGGCTGTAGGAAGAAGGAAAAGAAAATGCACGGGCTCTCTACTGGCTCTGTAGCTGAGCCACCTCCGCTGCTTCGTGCAGACAGAAGAAAAAATAGAGAAGAAAGAAAAGGAAGAGGGAGAGAAAAACGCGCACCGCAACAACAGCCGTCGTCCACCACCGAAGCGGTGGCGGGTGCAATGACGGCCTACAACAGGCTAGCCCCCGCCGCAAGTGGCGGTGACCTACCTGTCCCAGCCTCATCAGGAAGTACATTACGCGTTTTAAAGCCCCCCCCCCCCCCCAAGAAAATAAAAAGAAAAACACGCTTGTCGGTCCCCCCCCCCCCCCCCCTCCCCTCCGCCACTTTCCACGCGGAGACGTAGATAGAGGTAGAGGGATCGAATAGCAGTCGCCGTGATGTGGTGCCCAATGTTCAAAATCCCTATAATGGAAAAGAAAAAAGACGCTTGCGTGCTGTGCGACATCAGTGTATGCGTCACAAAACCCCCCCAAATGGTTTATTTAAATCTACCCTGAGACTTCTTTCGCTACGCGGCGTCTCTCACATGAGGCCCACGCACACCTAGCCATCTCTCATGGGACACGTGCGTTGCCGCAAGGCTTTGCAAATCTCTCCCGCGGCGCTGCAGACGCTCGTGCCAACTGTTGCAAGTGCTGCGCGAGCGTACATCACGCTGCCTGTACGCCGTTGCCCCTTTCTCGGGAAACGCCGTTCGGACGTGACTCAGCCTACCGGAAGCCTGTACATGGAATGCGCGTACATGTTAACAAGAAAAGGGCTGACAGCTGCGCGCTCGCGGTTCGGATTGGTTTCGCTGAACAATGCGCGTTTCGCGGGGAAGAACAAGAGCCAGCGCTTCCGTGTTCTGCACGTCGGTAAGCACCGCCTGCACGTACAGTCATGAGCAATATGACAGGGAACAAGCTTTTTGCACAAAACTGCAAATATTCTCGGTATTTCTTTGCTGAACATCGGCACCAACTCTGCATATCATGCATCTAGAGGAAACCTAGCTAAACAGTGAAAAACCTGTACTTGTCAAGCATAATTAGCGAGTGACCAATATATCAGTGCTCATACTTTGTTCCCTCTCGAATTGTTCACGACCATACACTTCTGGCACTAGGACAAAAAGCCAGTAAGTTGCGCTAAATCAGCAGGCACTTTCTTTTTCCTATTCCCGCGTTGTTCAGCTCCAATCCTGAGGCCAACTGCCACGAATAGTATCGTGTAGTGTTGCCTAAGTTCGTGGTGAGAATGGGGAAGGAGTGGGTGGGGTCGACGGATCAGGGCACGTTTTGATCTATTTCTGCGTTGCTGATTTCCTTTTTCACTCCTCAGCATTTCCCTCACTTCGGACCAGCGGACTGTACAGTGAGCTCCCCAAGCAACCACATTCGCCCATTCGACCGATGCACGAAACCACCCTCTTTGGCGGGAAACTCGAAAATAAGCGAATTCACATTTCGCGCCACTCCGGACGTCACGAAACTGCGTGCCACTATCAGTCCAGACACGAGTTACATTCCTTGAGGCATTTTTTTTTATTTATTCCATTTTTCCTATATACCGCAAATGTTCAAAAACCAAGGTCAAGTCGCCTCGTATGCTTATAGCGTTAACCCCTTTTACTCTGCTAACAAGGCCGCACTGTTATTTTTGTGGTGAAATTTGCATATCTTTCATCCTCTTCCGAGGGTAATCGAATGTTCCGGACAGCCTTTATGCGCTCGTGGTTGCAGTTCCCCGTATGGGCACACTCGCCAAAGTCGGGTGTAGCCTTTCCAACTCAAGCTGCTTCTCGGGTGCGTATTACCGAACTTAAAACGCCATACAGCACTTTTTCTTATTATTTTTTTTTATTTTCTGGGGAAAAATAAACCCACCAGTCTCGGGAGAAGCAATAGTGGAAAGCAAGAAGTTGATCGAGAAGGTCCTTCCACACGCAGATAGATGCCTATCGCCGCTGCTTAAAACGCGAAAACACGATAGCGGCCTTAGCATCTGCGCCGCGCTATATATACCCCTCGGGCTATAACTAGATATAACCACACACATGGAAAGCGGGCTCCGTGTGACCAACAAGCTACGCTTGCGCGTAGAGTGTTTAATGAAAATCGCGGCTAAAGAGTCAGACAGAGCCCGCCTATCCTCGTGGCACGCATGGCAAGTTGAACGAACGCCAAGGAGATGTGCGTAGCAATAATGCCAACAGGAAAAGGTGGAAGAGGAGAAAAAGAAAAAAAAAAAAAAGCGATAAACGCGCGAGTGAATTGCCCTCCTAGCATGCAAACATAAAAGAACGCACGATATCGGATCAACATATACCTTTGGCGGATGACGCGCCGGAAGGCCGCGACGTGACGGACGAGTTTACTTTGAATTAACGGCTGACCCCGATCGCTCAGTTGTGGCGGCTCAAAGAATGTTCCAATCTCAACGGAAGTTCGAAGACTGTTGGCATCTAAGTTTTTTTTTTTTTTTGTTTTTTTTTTTATGTCAAAGGGCGCCATGTCAGGTTATGTGTCATATGAAAGTATACGTGGCTTCCAATAATGGCACGGCCTGTGCAGACGCATTCTCTGGGGCGCATCCTCCTTATCTTCCCCTGGTTGCCATTACTTCTTCGGCTACTTCGAGCCTGAACCACTATGAAGCACCTTCGGTTTTGCGTGTATGCCGACCCGTTTCAAAGAGGTTATTCCGGCCCTGCGGATCGTCACCGCCGTCAGACAAATGTGTGCGTGCCTAGGAGTGTCGGACATATCTTCAGCTCTCTCGGCAAAAAGAAAAAAAAAATCGACAGAGTACTGTTCGGTACACTTGCGACGAAGGCGGTACGTGCACACAGTGCAAGGTGGAAGTTCCTATTCTTCCATCTATTTCGCTTTGCAAAAGCCGAGGGAGCGTCCCGTCATTAATGAGCTCGCTTTGGGTCACGCGTTCTTTTTCTATTCGCCTTCGAGGAAAATACGCGCGTGTCGCAAAAAGAGGAGGGGCAGTCCGAGGCGGGCAAGGTGTCCGTCTAGCCACGACGCCTGTTTCCGCATTGCTCCAGCGTCCGCTAGCGCGCGACGGTGCGCGGAGCGGCCTACAGCGTCATCGCTGCGGGCCGCCGCCGGACATCACGCACGCGCGTGCGCCTCTTGGCGCGCGGAATGCGCGAACGATTCCGTCCCCTCCTCCTCGGCGACTTCCTCGCACGCTGCAGGCACTACTCCTTTCGATAACTTCGCTGATGCAAACCGCACTCGCCCGCCTTAAACAGCGTTGCACACACGCCGATCATCGTGTTTACCAGCGAATAGTTTGAAGGCCTCGAAAACACCAACGAAAAATCGCCATGCAGCGCTATAGGAAACAGTCCTTTGTCCAGCGTCGCAAGGCGTCCTCCTGTCCCGTCGATGTTCCCTCCCGCCAGTCCCCAACCGTCCCAGCTACCTCCGTTATGCCCACTTCCCGTCGTCCCGTGCGCCCCATATTCCACAATCAGCGCATCCACGTTTCGTACCACTGGTCGTCCTCCTGCAAGCCGAGTGGGCCCACTGGTAGTCCTCGGAGGCGCGCACTACAGTAGTGTAGCGCACACGCGGGCGATGACGTCGTCGCACGTTGGGAGGAAAGCGAAGCGCACTGGCCGGCGCTGCTCAATCGCAACGATCGGTCGCCTCCACGCGTTGGCACAGGAGGATCCTTCTTGGCAGCCGCGGCCGTTCGATGAGTTTCGCCTTGTTTCGCGTCTGCCTCATCGCCAGTGTGGGCGGCGACGTTTCTGGATAGGAGTGCTCAAGGAAGTACCAAGGTGGAGAGGGGAAGGGAATCAAAAGTTCTCGCGCTTCATAGTGATGCAAAGGGGCGATGATGCTAACGCACTGCCCCCATCATGTGGACTCTGCGCCCCAATTACATACCTTCACCTCTCAGCTGCAGCTGCGCCCTGTTGTTTTCATTTTGTATCAACTTTATACCTCGGTCCAGTTTCCTCCCCCCACGCGAGTACGTTCATATTGCGCCGGATGCCGGTCACCGTCTGTGCTTTTTTTTGGCCTGAAAACCTCCTTGTCCCGCTGGCAAAGAGAGAAAAGATTATAAAAAGTGCGACGAGCTAAATATGTCGAAATGACGGCCGGAATTTGAACCGCGGAGAACACGCCGTATAGGACTTATCAAATCAGCCTTCATCCGCTGCACGCCAGTACAGCGTACAATTAAAATGACTCTGACGGCGGGGGTAAAACAAAACTAAACAAGCCAGTTGCACTAGCTCGAAATTGCGAAATAGCCAATGTTTGCCCGAATTCTGCCGCGAAAACTTTGTAGTTCGTTCCTTGAGCGACGCCACCGCCGCGTCAAAAGTTGCGAGACATATTTAAAAGAAACCGCTTTCATAACCGCCCCGTGAAATATATTTTTTTTTTTGCTAACATCACTAGCAAAAAAAAAAAAAAAAAAAAAAAACGAGCGTCAGAAGGTGTGTGTGTGGCTGAGGGGGGGGGGGGGGGGGGGGTAAATAGCATTGCTCAGAGGCATCAGAGATAAAGACACAAAGCGGTTCTCTACAGGTTGGCAACTATAACAGGACAAGGATAGAATGAAGGATAGAAACTACGAAGTAAATGTTGCCGAACTTTCACATTTAGAACACTATCACGGCTAACCCAATGCAGCTCAGTGTGCAAACACGGCTACACCGTAGTGATCGGGAAAAAAAAATTGTCTTCGGAGAGATCGCGGGGCCTTGACGCTACAATTAAGTATTGGAACTCAACTCGTCCGTGCCCGCTTTGCACAAGGCCGTAACCGCGTCACGTATAGGCGGATAAATTCAGCGAAAACAACAATATGGCCTAGTCGAACTTCGACACGCGTTAGATAACTGGCAGTCGTAGTGGGCCTTTAATTGCAGCGAACGCAACCTCTCTCTATCTCTCTATTGGCCTATACTACAGGCCATGCAGCGCGTATGCCGATTTCCGGACGTCAAGCCTCGCGCACACGTATGGAGAGATCAGCGGTAGCGATTAACAGCTGCGCTGCGTCGTCTTAAGCGAGTGGGACAGACAACAGCAGCAGCACAAAACCAGCAATGTGCACATAGATGGGCGTGAGCAGTGCCGGCCGGTGAGGCGACGGCGATTCGTCCTTGAGGCCCGGAACAGCGACGCGCCGACGACGACCAAGAGAAACAAGTTAGGAGAGTCAAGGAAGGTGTGGGGAAGAAGCTGGCAAGCCACTACTAACGCAGCAGCAGCAGCAACAGCGCATTCCGCCTCAAAGGAGCAGAGCGAGCGGCATTGCGCGCCCGAGGAGGCAAGGCAGCCGCCGCGGCCGCTGCCTTGCCTCCGGCAAGGACGCGGCCTCCAGCGGGAGAGGAGGATCGATGTGGGAGTGGGTGCAAGCCGAGAACGGGGCCTCGATCGAGCCCGGCACACACGCCCAAATGGACGACGTGCACTCGTTGAACCTGATATGCCGGACGACCAACAGCAGCACGCTGCCACATCACCCTTCCCTCGCCCCGTTCTCTACCGTCAGCCTATTCATGCTGGATTTGAATAATTTTCAGATGGCACAGTCGGCTCCCCGCACTTCCATTTAAAATTTAAAAAAAAAAGGGGGGGGGGGGGGGGGGGGACCGAAGATTCGTTAGTGTTGCCGGTAGGTTTCATTACGGGGAACTATTTATTTAAAATAAAACCTGATGTTGACGGGAGCTGAGCACCAGTTCGCCATTAAAACTGTGCTTTCAAATGAAGCGAGTTCCAATTAAACGCCGCTCCGGAACAAAAGGGAAAATTTGGGCATCTTTCAGGAACTGAGTCCACTGGCTGTTTCACTGCGTACGTACATGGGCTCCTTTCGCTGCGCAAACTTCGTTACTGATAGCGCCTGACTACCACTAGCATATATAAATATATATACACAACGTTGTGGAGGATCTATTGTCCCAGGCTATGACAAGACCCGGAAACCACGCGTCGTCAAACGTGCTGCCACGCGATTCCGGCTTCACGCACCAAAAAAAGTTTCATAGTATTTTCTCTCTAGGTACGTGGACGAACAAATACTTTAGTGTACAGAGCGAGGTGGTGATGGTGGTTAAAATATTATTAACCATTATATGGTTAACATAGACGTGATTGGTTTTACGCGCACCTCGAACGTTCACATCAGGGCTGCATCCATGGAGAGGCACGGTACAGCGGCGAATGTAAGGAACAAAGGAAAGGAAGGTTTGGTTTGGTTTATTTTGTGGGGTTTAACGTCCCAAAGCGACTCAGGCTATGAGCGACACCGTAGTGGAGGCCTCCGGAAATTTCGACCACCTGGGGTTCTTTAACGTGCACTGAAGGAAGGCTCTCTCGACAGTAAGAAAGTGCGAGTGTTTTCTCATGTGGTGCTAGCCCTACCTTCGATGCACGCCTTACACGCAGCCCAACCAACTAGCCCCGCTAATTAGCTAGCTTAACCACACCGACCATGGCGCGTAACAAGCAGGAGCGGCGCCCGCGCACATAATGAAATCATGCTTCAAACGAGAAATAAATGCCTCATGCCACGAAACTCTCGTGCCGAATCAAAAAAGGAGAACGCCCTTGGAATACGCCCAGGCAAACTATACAGCACACCCGCTGAGCACACGCACCACCCAATGTTACATGTGCAGGAACAAAAAAGCAACGGAATTAGCCTTTTCGCGACCCCACAGCACGCAAGGCAAGGCGGTTTACATAACCCGCGTCGAGCAAGCACGCTCCCCTCCCGCAACCGAAACCATTCGCGTGTCCTTCACAGTACAACACGCACAGTGCCGCTTGCATGCATTCGCGACCGCAGCGTTCTTTGACCGGTTTTCGGGTGTCGTTAATTTCTGATGCCGGCATCGCTTCCGCCAATAGGCCCACATTGCGCAAACCCGATGACAAGACGAAGGAAGGAAGGGGAGGACACGCCCAGCTGTTTTTTTCTGGGACACCATCGTAATTTCTCTGGCTTTTATGCACGATCGGCACAGTAACAGCACCCAACGGCCGCACCCCTTCCCGTAATGCGAATGCGCAAATCTGCGCAGAAAGTTGTCCGTCGCCCCGCATTGCACTGAAGGGGCGAGAGTTGCACAAGTCAACCACGCAATAATTCAAGCTCGTCTAATTTGAAATTTCGGCTTACCGGAATCTCAAGCAGATGTACTAAAAGCAGAAGGAAGGGAAGCCTGTAAATAACGCGTACATTAAGGAAGGACCCAAGTGACACCTCCTTAGTTAAACTCCGTGTAGCTGGAACGATTTTTCAGATTCCTTTCGAGCTGTAATGACCGCTATTCGGCTGCGCTACAGGGTCTAATATGCATGATTTTTCCGTCTCTCATTGCAGCATACGTGGCAAGGAATGCAACCATAGTGCTACCTGGCCATTTGGAACTCACAGATCCGAGGAGCTACCAACTCTGCTCGATTATATGGAAACGCTGGGTCATTTCTCGCTCCTGTATGGGATTCGTAGGAGAGAGTATTGGTTGATCCCAAAGCTACCCTGGCCAGCATAGTGCTTTGGACAATTTCGATCGCACAGTACACAGGCGCACTGCTTTCTGCCTCTACTGAAACTGACCGCCGCGGCCGGAAGTAAACCAGAGTCCTGGCTGAGCCACCGCGGCGTGGCCCGTGAAGCAAAGGACGGAGGAAGCGGTGAAAGAATGGAGAGAGAAATATTCATCGTCTGTGGAGGAGATTTCTTAGCGTGCGCTGACATCGCGCTGTACACGGGCGACATTTGCAGATTTGCAGTGCGCCTAAATCCAAACCTCGGAGCTTAACGGCCGGCAGCGGTGACAGTCTTTCGGGATTCGATCTCGGCGTCTTCGCATTTCAGCCCCCGACGGCGGCGTGTGAAGTAGCGCTGCAGTCGGGGGCGTTTCAAAGCCGAGGGCACTGCACTGCGCGAATAAAATGTGCCGCAGTGCGCAATTATGCAATCGGATCCATTAAAAGTAACCAGCAGACAATGCTATCTCCCGAGGAGCTGAAGAGGGCATTCCTCACACGTTCGCGGTGAACGCCTACAGCAGCAGCGGCGGCACTACGTGACCGGGGTCATGCGCACTGCAATCAGGGGAATAGAAGTAGCGAGCAATCACTACCTCAGCGCGCTTATTCTTTTTCTTCTCCTTCTCTCCTTCACTTCGCTTCCGCGGATTACCAGCACCTTTCTTTTTTTCTAGTCTACTTGCTCGGCACGGGCTCGGAAATACGCCGCTGACAGCGACATGTCTATTGCTGGAGCCAAGCTGGTGCGATTTCCGAATTATGCCCTCCATCTGCCCAAGCTAGCGCCTTGGTTACGGTTGATGCGCGAAACGTCTACGTGGGAACGTTGATGCCAAAAGACGAGGCCAGGAAAAATTCACTCGGATGAAAAGAAGTTTATTATAATTGAAAAGCAGGTTGCGGATTCGGTTCCACCCCCCACCCCCGTCTGCTAATAGTTTATAGCAGTAGCGATCAAAATGACCTCAAATCATCCCGCTCCAATTACATGCTAAGACCATTAAACTCGACCAAGTGTTTTTTTCTTTTCTTGCTCGATGGCTAGACTTATGGATAAACCGGGATACAACAGCGGGCCCGACATCATTTCGAAGACGCCAGGCGTTAATATGAGAGCACGCAACTCTGTCGGTTCAGCGCCTTCTCTCGTCTAAACGTGAAAACCCGAAACACTTCCGTTTCAAACACGAAAGGTGGCGTTAGCCAAAGGAGGCTGTTCTCTATTCGCACTAATATCCGCCCTCCCATGATCCCCCGCGCCACCGTCACGACCGCCCCGGCAGTAGCGCCATCGTGGCGGGCAGCTACTGCCGGCGCGGGACACAAAATGCGCGGGACCTCTTTTTCCCTCCCAGTGCGTGCAGCGCAGCAAAGGCCGCTCGGGCCACAAACGTGCCTCCGTGACCAGCATTCGCGAGATGGCGAACGTCCACCACATAACGGCGAGCGCCCCATTACGCGGACACGTGCGTATTCGTCGTTCCGGACTGCCTCACTACAGAACTCGCTCGCGCGACTCCGTGGGAGTCGAGCGACAAACGTTAGCCACGCGGAAGGAGGCCCAAGCACGAAGAAAACTAGAAACAGACAAAGAGCCAAACCAGAGACGCCCGGCAGGCGTGGGACGTCCCGCCGCACTCTTCCCACGGAGTCGCGCGAAACTAGGAGGAGCCGAGCACTGAGAAAGTGCGCGCGCGGCGCGGGGACACCAAGCACGTAGGCGCGCGCGAGGCTTACGGTATACACTCTTGGATTTCTGTACGCACGCACGCGCACACAAACCGGTGCACGGCTTTTTAGCGGTATGCTGCTACTCGTCCGGGCACACGACCGCCATTTTTCTTTCCAGGTCGGCAGTCGACCTAAAGGGCCGCGATCGGTCGGCCAACGCAAACGAGGCTGCCGTCGACGAGAGAACGAGTGCGGGATGGTAACGCCCGATCGACTGCTTGGTCGCGGCGCGGAACAAACCAGCCAATGCTCCCACTAATGTCCGGACATTTTCTCTAAAGCAAAGCCGTCGTATGTCATAAGCAAACTGTTGCGGAGCAGAGGAGCGGGACGAAGAGAGACGAACAAAAGCGCCTCTTTATCGACCGTGACCCAATGAGTTGGGTCTTGGCGTCGGTGCTAAGACGGCGTGGCGTGTAGTCCACCAGCGTAGCCATCACCCAGTCGAGCTGGGGAAAGGCCGTGTCGTCGGCTTATTTTATTGAAAACAATCAGAAATCGGACTGGACAGCGTAGGAGGCTCGCGCATTTAACTGTCCATCGCCTGCGCCTTACTCCTGCGTGGTGGAAGACCAACTTCGCGAATTGACCGACTACGCGAACAGGGCCCCTCTTGATGCGCTCGCGGCGTTTTATGAAGCAAGTATAGCAGCGATTATCTGATTACCCTGTGTACTTGTACGCACGTTTAGAGCCGTTAGGACAAATGCTTGGGCGAGGGGAGGGGGGGGGGGGGACCTCCAAGAGCGCCACGGCATTAGAGCTGGATGACAGGGGGGGAAAAACACACACCTATAAGCGCACTTCGTGGCTGGGGGCGCATGATGCAGGCTCGTACAGAAAGAAATGCGGCTCGTCCTTGCCGCCAACATATGACGGCAGCACACACGCGCGCGCATTCGTCCGCAAAAACCTGCCCACAACGACGCCAAGGCTGCGTATCTGCGCAACCCCCCCTCTTGAGACTGACACGGCCTTTTTTTTCTGACCCCCAGAGGACCGGGAAGAGCCAACGCCCCGCCAATAATACGCTCACACAGGCACGCAACGAACATCGTGCAGCCAACGACCTTGCCCTCAGCGTACTAGTATGCCGAAGAAAGAACGACTAGCTGCCGCCCCCATATGGGGCGCCCTCTTTCTTTTTTCCGCGGACTGAACATGTCAGGTCGAATGAGCAATTCTCCGCTTGGCACTCCTAGTCTTCCTGTTGCTCAAAAGACACCAAATGTCGGCTACTATATCTATGCACCAATTTCTCTCTACATTTGTTTATTTTCACTCGCTGTCGTTTTCGCTGCTAACGCTTCATAACAACATTTAATGCGTAAAAAAAAAAAAAACAAATCAGTAAAGTTTCTAAATGCTCAGGAGGCCACGACGAGGCAATGTAGGCGGCCCGCATGAGAAGAAAAAAATAAAAGCCGACTTAGCTGGCCTAACCCAGATATATAAGCACAAGTAATGTTTAGCACTCGTTTAGTTAACGCTTGATGCGTTTAGCTTTGCTTCGCTGTCTTGATACGTTTAGATAAGTTTGGTTCTTTGCTGGCCCAATGCAGTGGCCAGCGAAGATGATGTATTTGCCTCCGCCTGGGATCGAAATCAATTGGGCGCAAAAGATATCTTTCTTTTTATTTTCTTTTTTTTTTCTTTTTTTTTTTTAGCGCTTGCTCAAAGGCTTCAGAGCCCCCCCAAACGAAGTCCGAAAATACGGGTATTAATGTTCTTGCTTTAAAAGAAAAGCAACAAGCTTTTCTCCTCAATGTCGGGCTCGCATAATCCGTATGGGGAGGCGGATGTGATTCCTGTCTATTTTTTTATCCTTTTTTCTGTGTTTAATGCTTAACACATTCTGGTTCTATACACGGGCAAACACCGAGAACACAAGCCGCACTTCTCAAATCACCATCGAAAATCATCACCGCGGAGCTGTTGTTAAGCAACACACTTTGAGCGAGTCACCTACCAACCAGTCTTTTTTCCAAATTCCTTCCTCGCAATGTCACTTTGTTTCATCCGCCTAGCGCGCACGACCGACCTTGGGAGTCAGCGACGAGTGCCACCCGCGTGTGTGACTCTTCCTCCATTCAAGGCTGTCGAAACAATCCCTAGGCGCAACTGCAACGGCGGTCTCTCTCTCTCTCTCCCACCTTTATAACGAAATTCTCGGAATAACCACGCCCATCGCCGTCCCGTTGCTATCAAGCGGTGGCCCGAAAGGCTCCCGTTGCACGCACACACTGGCTGATTCCCTCCCCCGTGCACCGCCGCGTCTTGACCTGGCGCGCACGTAATTTTCCTCTCGCTCCCGTAAAGAAACGTGAAAAATAAAACAACGTAGAGAAAGAAAAGCAAGAAAGAAGAGAAAGAAAAGAAAGTAGAGAGGAAAAGCGTACGTGCGCACGGTCCGACCGCACACGCGGCGGCGGCAACAGCCAAGCCGACTCACGGGCGCAGCCCCGCTCTTATGCAAGCTCGCGGCGATTGCGTAAAAGGAGCCTCCGCTCGTTAAAACAGCGCGCGCCGGCTCAGCAGCGACCGGGAGATAACAGGCGCACACAGCTGAGAGAGAGAGTCATAGCCACGGCCCGCGCACGCGGGGGTGGCAACGGGGCTGACGCCAGGTGCAAACGCTGCCGCCGGTATAGCAACAGGCTTCGCTCGTTGTCTGGCTCCACCGCCGGTGACGGAAGAGAGGAACCTGGCTTCAGCTCCAAGCTTCGCGGCTCAGTCAGCCTGCGCTGTCCTACAGTCGAGCTAAAACCGTACCCTCTTCCGAAACCATACGACGACGACGACAGCTTCGAAAACAGCCATCCTGATGAGACACGAAGGTGGCCACCGCGCAGGCGTAAACCCACGTTCGCTAAATAAGTGATGCCCCTTTGGCATGGGGCTCGTTGGACAACAGCTAAAGAGAGCGCGGCGCAAGAGCTTCTAGCCTTGTGATTTTAGGCTTTCCGCGCCCCGTATACACGGCTTGCCAAGCAAATTCTTCCCACGGCTATGCCGCTGACTTCCCCCATTCAAGTCGACGAGACGATAAAGTGCAGAAAGCTAAATGTCCAACTGACGTCGTCGATTCTTCGTTTGCTCTTTTTCGCCGGCCCACGCAAGGAAAGAGGCCGTCAGCATTTACGGGGAGCTTTAATCCAGTTACGCCAAGCCTGTAAAGTGGTCTACTTCAAAGCCGCTTCAAAACTTGGAACGCAAGCTAGATTCGCGACAGGGCATCAGCACTCGAGCAAACTCGGGAGCAGCTCGGGAGGCAACAACGGAGTGACATTCGTAAGGCACCTGCATAGCGCGAGCGCGCCTTTGCACTTCAAGACGGGTTTTAGCAGAGTTGACGCGTCGGTTTGCAGCCATCCCGACTGGGGGCGCCGCCGGATCGGATCGCCCGTCATCAAATTGAGCCTGACCTTTCAACACGATGAATGTAGCGCTCCTACCGTGCAGGTAGGATTGGCCTAATATTAGCATTTACGCTGAGGACTCGGCAAGCGGAACTGAAATGATGCTACAGCCACCATAATGATAATGACCCATCTCTGTCTTGGAACCAGCCTGCGAAGCTGGACTCCCTCAGTAAGATAATGCCCGAATCACTAATCGGGCCTCGTACCTCCAGGCAAGACTCCGGCCTTGAAACTTTCGACAAAGGGTGCACATGCGCTCTTTGCAACAGGCGCGTGTCACTCTGATGGCCGCGCGTTGCGTTGCGGAACCAGTTGGTGGCGAAACCAGCATGCACGCCAGACAGGCGTGTTCCAGGTACCACATCGAGCGGATAATTATTAGTCGTTCAGGCGATGGGGCCCGGGGCAGAGTGAGCGGCGTAGCCCGTGTGCGGCTGATGTTGTGCGCCTTGATCGATCATGTGCCGCGGTGATCGTAGCAACGGCGCCGTCACTTTGAGACGCAAGCAGAGTTGCAAAACCCTCTGGATCCGACTTTGTTTCGTCATAACCGTGCACATCCCCTAGTCGTTGCTGGGGCTTCACACGATGGCTGGTTCCAGACATGCCTGGAGCGAAAAAAAAAAAAAAAAAAAAAGGAAAGAAAAACAACCGAGGCGTAAAAAAAAGGAAAGAAAAACAACCGAGGCGTTTGTGATTGAGGTTACCAGCACCTCTTCTGACCGCACCGGGCTCTGCGCCACGAATTTGCCACAGTCATGGCCGACCGTTCGTGAATCACCGCGAATCGCTTTCGTGAACCGACGCCTGGTGCACGACGAGCTCCGCGGACTATTCTGATCATAACGCGACAGCATCAGTGATCGCCAAATGACCAGAAGTTGAAAGTGTTGGTGGCTCTATATATTACGTGACCAGTCAATAATGTGGGAGTGGTGTTTCCATCATTCGATATAACCCTTTCCGCATTGCGCTTGCCGTTTTGAGACGGCTGCTCTGTAACTTCACAAGCAGTGTAGCTATAGTTTCGAGAGTGCAACGCCAAAGCGCACGCGCGGACGGTGGCGCTTTTATCGTACCCCTGCGCGTTCTCCGTTACAGCCGCCACAGTTGCTGGGCAGCCTTCTGGACGGCGATTGTGGCATGCCGCTGTAAACAAATGCAAAGGCCTACAAGCGACTACGCAACGCAAAGGAGCAAGCGAAAGCGCGCAGTTCTGCAGCTGTCGACCGCGACGCAGGAAAGATCGAGTTTTTTTCGAAGCTAGTGCTCTTGAAAACAGTTGTACCATAAATATGGGTTCACTGAATACGACCAGCGGTGTGGTGACCCCGAAACGCCCTGTTCTCTCCTCCTACAAGTATAACGCCCTCGTCAAACCGCAAGGAATGCAATTTGCGCGCGCATGCCGTGACCCTGCCACCTCCTCATTCGGAATAACCGCCTTCTTTCGTTCTCTTATTTTATTAACTTACTTCCGCCCTTTTCTTTCGCCCTCAGCCTCGCTCGCAGCGGCGACAACTAACTAGCTACCAAGCTCACTATTCCGCTGTCACCCTTATGATGTATACTCAGAAAGAGGCCGCATACCAAAAACCTCGCAGTGCCGGGGACACGGGCGACGCAAACCGAACTCGCGGCAGCCGCCCAGTCACGACTTGGGCACAATTTCAACCCTTCGCTACAGTTTCATTTTCGTTACCCCCTCCACCCCTTCCTATCTCCCGCAGTCAGCCGACCGCCAGCCTTTGGGCGTCCAGACGCACACTGCACTGCGAGTTTGCACTGCTAGCAATGCTACGGCGCTCGTTCCAGGGACGGAGGGGGGACGCGCATTCGTTCGCGGCGCGTTCCAGAGAACAGTGCTAAATAAAGTAGCCGGCAGGGTTGAAAAACACAAAAGAGAATGAAAGAGAGCAGGCGGAGGGAGAGAGGGTCACCTAGATCCTTCTCCGGTGCCAATAAGCGCACGGCTTTTTTCTCACGCGTTTCTTTCCCCGTCCTTTTCCGGGCTGGCACAGTCACCGCGACCGACTGTCGCGAATCGCGCCAAGGCTCGGTAGAGAACAGCCGACGCGCGCGCGCGCGCGCGCCAGAGACGACGGAGACTACGAAAGATGGAAGGGGCCCGCGTTGCCTTGGACAACCTTGGCAAGAACCGAATTTGCGCTGGCCTCTGTTTCACTCTCTCCCGCCGGTACGGGAGAAACCTTGGGCGGCGATAACTGAGGTAGTGTACCTCTTCTCAAAGGTGGCTGCACTTGTGTACCGGCAAACAATGGATGGAAACACACCTGGCTACACGAGACTAATGGGACTTTGAACGATCATCAGCCGCCGATACAACGCATGCGACAAAGCGAGCAGCCAACGCGAACCGCTACGCAAACCGATGGTGGTTGCGGGGACGCAGCGCCGTCATCTGTTAAAGCTCGCACTTACAGCCAGCTAATACATGCGGTAGGTAAGCTGGTCGATTTTGAGGATCTCTCTTAAATGTGAGCGCTAACAAGCATGCAAATTGTACGCGTTCTTAAACACGCGGAATTTCATGCAAGAGGAGTTCGGCCCCGACTCAGAGTGCAGAGAATTGTATTTGGTTATTTGTGGAATACTGCTGGCTCAGGCTCAAGCGGAAGGGGCACACATGAGAAGTAAAGAAATACCTTTTCAGCAATCATTTTAATAAACTAGGAAAACCTGGCCTAACAAGTTGGATCATACCATAGGGCGGCAATATGGACGCGGCGTAAGCACTGGCCGTCTGTATGTACAAACCATTACTGCCGGTGCCTCATGACGCTCATGTTTCTCAGAAACCCTAGGAAACGAACACCTAGATTATGGCAAGTCATGCCCCAACACTTCGCCACACGCTTTCACAGTCGGCCTCCGACCGAACAAAACGCCATTATTCGCTGCATAAATAAAACCTGCCCTTTCTTCATATTACACCCTAGAGCAAGAAAGACCTGTGCGCCTTTTCTTTTTTTTGCGCCAGATGCTCATGTTTCCAACGACAAATTCGAGGTCGAGGGGTAAGAGGGAACAAAAGCATAAAAAAGGGCAGTCGTCTTTGCGAGGTAGTGACCTCGTAGCAGAGGCTTGCCTCGCTTTTTCACCTCCCCTCGCGCTGTAAGGAACCCTCCAAGCCGAGAGAGTGCCAACTCCGAATATCAGGCCAGGATCGCTGCTAAGAACAAACGACGGCAAAAAAACATCGCGAAGACGCACACGCTGGAGCCAACGAGAAAGCCAAAGCAAAACGAAAAAGAAGCGCTGGAAGTGACTCCGTTTGGAGAGTCGCCCGACCGCCTCGCTCTCTCGCACACGCGAGGCATTTTTCGCCAAACGGCGGAAGGCGCGACCCAGTGAACTGCCGCCGCACAGTTTTCATGAGCCGAGAGAAGGACGAAAAAAAAAAAAAAAGTAAAGAAAATAAATAATCTGTCCTGCCAGCTGCTCCCACACGCGTCTTTCATTTCATCCGGCCCATTTTTTACAGACAGGTGTACATTACGTATATACCTCATTTTCACTTAGCCGCAGAGCCGACACACACACACACTGCATATTTCATAACTCCCAAACCTCAGCTGCGCAGACTACGCGAGACAGAGAACATAAAGAACAGATATGAAGAGGGGAAGAGAACGGCATTGACTCAAAAGAAAGAAAAAAGAAAAAGAAAAAAACGAGACCCAAAGAATGTGGCGAGAGTGCGCCGTGTCAGTCATTCCCAAGAAGATTGAAAAGACGTTACACAAGTCCGACGCCGGTTCCGTCGAGCGTGTTTTAAAACCAATCTGAATACCACGCTAAGTGAGCGACCGTCAGGGGCGAGTTTTCAGGCACATCGTGCAGGATACATCTCTTTACTGAATGCTCCTGGCTAAGGGAAAGTTTATCTGCAAATTTCTTATTTTTCGTTTTCTTTTTTTTTTTCCTGCTCGAAGACTGCTCGCTGCAGGCATCTCATAAGGCTTGACAGGTAGTGATATACGGCCGAGCAGGAGGAACGTCTTTTTCTTCGCTATGCTCTTCCCCTTTTACGAAAGCGTATACAATCCAGGCGTAACGGGGGCCGACACCCCATCACGTGGTCGAGGATCTTGACGCGAAGTTCCTAAAAGCGCTCGCGCGTCAAGCTGCGAAATTCAGAAAGCCAAGGCGTTAAAACTGCCTAACCTCTGCAGAGATCTGCATTGGAGAAATGTGAAAGCATGTGCGCTGGTTGCCCTTTAGTAGCTCCTAGAGAGTCATGGCCCAGCACTTTTGAGTCTAGCCATGACTTTGACTTACACAAGTCACTGACTCCATAGTCATGCACATTGGATCTCCGATAACTAGGCATGACATTACATGACGTACCACTAGTCATTGCATACACATTCATGGCTAAAAAGTGTGACCATAATGTGACGTCACGTCACTCGTTATTTGCTTCCACGCTTTGAGGGCACGTTTTCGCAAACATGATCAAGTAAGGCTTTCGCCTTAATCACACTATTAAATCTCTTAAACATGGTATGGTACAGTTCCTTTGCTTCAAAGAATTTCGGCGAGGCACCAGCCGGTGCTTTCGAAACCTAGATACAGTACCTCTCTCGCTCTTTTTCACGCTCCACTTTCGCTCATTTCAGAACGCTTGCTACAGCTGACAGCAGTCGGACAAGCGGATGCCACATGAAAAGGCCGGCGTACAAGCTGGAAATGAAGCTCCATTACGTTGGAACGAACACGCTTCGAGCAGCCTAATCTTTTTTTCTTTACTTTTGCTTTCATGCCAGTCAGCTCGCACTAAGCGCTAGGCAGCGGACGCATGTTCGCAGAGGCATTTACGACCCCCGCCATGTCCAGACCCGGGAAACGAGGGCATTCAGATGCCAAGGCTTTTATCATAACACTGCAGTTACCGCAAGCAAAAAAAAAAAAAAAAATTTATAAAAGAAGGGTAAACTCCAGTTACTCTGCCTGTAGTAACAGTTTCTTCTCGCTGTGTGCAAACGCCAGAATGCTGCGCTCTGATGATGATTAAACTTTAATTTCACCGATTTAGGAGGCCCCCTACTCCCCGCTCCTGGCACGCAGGCCTGAGGAACGGGGGCTGGAACCTCCGCGACTAAGGACTGGCGAATATACACTATGGGGCTTACGCCAACGCTGCTGACAAGCCATACATGCAACGAACTTCGTATTACGTCACGTGGTAGTGGAGGTTGTGCAAAAATAAAAATAAGGCCGAGCCCTGAGACATAGCACGCGCGACCTAAATCCCTAGCCTTGCACACGTTCACGGCAGTAGACGGCTTGAGCGCCAGCCGTGAAAAACTGGGATGAAGCTGACGAAAGTTGAAAAAGGAAAAAAAAAAAAAATAAAATCCTGCTCACACCGGGCGGTGATAAAAAGTTCGCGGTTATTAAAACCCAGCTGCGCTTATAGTACAACTGCAACAATCGACAGAAGAAAAAAAAAGTACATCACCTGCAGAAACAACGATAAGGCCGTCGAATATGAGCCACTAGTTCTGATAATAAACCCGCGCGGTCGGAAAGTTGGGAAAGGGAGGCTAAGCTTCAGCCCGCGCTAGGAACACATTGTTCTAGCGGAAGAGTGCACGTTACCCCCTTTCTCCGGCGCTCGTAAAGAGCACGAATCAAGGTTACAACGAGCTACGCATCGCAGACTGCGTTGCGCCGGCGCGCCGCGCTCCACTGAACACCTGGCTGGAAGTTTCGCTTTTGCTTGTCAACTGCTTGGCTCGAGGGCCAGGCTCTGTGTGACGGCTGCTGCTGCGCAGAGACCGCAACCACGCGGATCAAATAATTCGCGCATGCAAGACTCCAAATGGATATCCCAACGCATCTAACGCTGTAACAGTAAATGCTGTCAACAGACGGGACTCCTAGCAACAAGACTGCCGACTGCGCGACTCCACAATACAAATACCTATGGGATTTACGACCAAAAACAAGTTATCTGCAATGCCCCCGCTAGTTGCGGAAGGAACAGCGACCAAGCAACCCAATGCGACCGTGCGCCGAACTCTGGCTGACCCGGGCAACCCCACGTCTGCTCCTAATTGCTTACGGTAACGGAATCGGCAAAGCGGACCGCTGATATCGAAGGCTCGCAGTCAACCGCCGCAGTACTCGGCCAGAAGAACCATTCGCTATAAGGTACGTACGTGGTGCAGAGCGACGGAAAAAAAACAAGAAAATAACACGACCTCGAAGAGCTAATTACGCGCAAAAGCTATCGCGGGAGACCGCCGGAGAGAGCCGTTAGGCTTAACGAAGGACGCCGCAACCAGCTTCGGAGAACCGCCGGACGCGCTCGGCTGCCGTTTCGTGTTGATGCAACTGTTTAGCCACGATACATATTCATTCGAATGAAGGCTTGCGACTCGCGTAACCGTGACGCATTATTCGGCGCGAGATCCTTAAATGATTGGTGGCGACCAGCGATGAGTTACAACAGCAGTGCATGTCCCACGCACGGAACCGTGCAATCTATTAGGCTGACGTTTATGGCAGAGCAAGGAACAATAGTAGCTCGCCAACGACGTCCGCAATTTGGCAACCGGGTAGCGATGGGCCGATCAACCTCCACGTGTGGTCTGTGCAGCTTGCAGTCACCTGCAGCGAATCGCCAAAAGCGAAACGAAGAAAACTGTCACCAGTACTCACAAGATCTCGACCCACGCCGGTAAATCCTTGGGTATTTCTGTCAATCCCCGCCGTCTGCAGTCGAAGAACTGGCCGAGGCACAGACACTTGGACGGGCAGTACATCCTCTGCCCGTCCGCAGGCGCCGAAAGCGTCAGGAAAAGCACGAACTGTGTCCAAACAACGACCCAGACCCAATGGGAGAAGGTCGCCATGTTGGCGGAGCGGGCTCGGCCGCCGTGGCCGAAGAAGCTTGCTTGCTCCCCGGGGCCGAGCTTCTCCTCGCGCGAGAGGGCCCGCCGCACCGGGTCACCGATCGCGCAGTTTCTGCAACGTCGACATTGCGTCGTTTGAAGTCACACCGGTGGCCTTTGCACACCGCCGCTCAGGTCCAGTGCCGGAGACATCGCGGTACCCCGAGCGCACACCCGTTTACAAACACAAGCACGGCCGTCACTGGCTAGTCACTGCTCGCCGCCGCCGCGGTTGCTTGAGCGGGAGGGGGCCGACCGCGTCTTTTTGCTTGCGTTTTGCGCTCCTCGCGGGATGCAGACGAATCTTACGTCCATACACAAACGCACGCCCATGTCGGAGCGCTCCGGTTGGCCGAAGGAAGTCACGTGATGTAAACGCGCTTTCGAGAGTCACCACCAGAGGACGTAAGTTGCTGGGCCGCTCTCCGCGCTTTCTTCAAACCTCCTCTCACTCCTCTGTTCAGGCTTGGGCTTTGCGGTCCTGCTTGCCCTGCTGGTACCGTGCCGCGCGCCGCGCCCACGTTTTCGCGTTCGCATAAAAGCCTGCGACTGCTGCGCTGCAGGCCAAACGAGAACACAAAAAAATGGTCCGCTTGTGTGCCGCCTGCGCTGGTGCATGCGTTTGTCGCCCCCCGTCCCGCAGCTGGGGTCCGAAGCTGGGGCCTGTTTGGGCTTTCCGCGCTTCTCCCCGACTGTGCGCCTCAAAGGAGCCGTCCTCGCGCTCTTGTTAGCGAACGGAGAGATGCCTTCTCGTTTCTGTGGGCCATAAGAGAGGACAACAGTTTTCTCGCGCCCACGTGCGCGTCCCCTCGTCCATGCTTGGCTTTCTACAACGAACTGCTTGAAGGAACCAGTTTTGAAGTTTCCCTCTGAAATTAAGGCTGCTGGTTCAACCGTGGTAGGTTTCTTACCATTAACCAGCTCAATTTGAGCTCGAACCAATAATTGGTGAGGATTCCCTTTCATTGCAATCAGGTACGGGCTAGAGTTAATTACAAACACTTGCCTACAAACAAACAACCTTAGATATGCGGATGATACCACTTTAATGGCAGAAAGTGAAGTGGAACTCAAGAGACTACTGATGCGCGTACAAGAAGAGAGTGAGAAGTTTGGGCTTAAACTGAACATTAAAAAGACGAAGATCATGGCGTCTTGCCCTATCAAGTCCTGGAGCATCAATGGACAAGAAGTGGAAGCTGTGACAGATTTTCTGTTCTTGGGCGCCAAGATTACCTCGGAAGGAGACTGCAGCCATGAAATTAGGAGACGCCTGCTTCTGGGAAAGAGAGCAATGGTTAGCCTTGACCGCCTAGTAAAGAGCAGAGACATTAGTCTGCCAACCAAGATCCGTATAACCCGTGCTATGGTCTTTCCAGTTGTGATGTATGGATGCGAGAGTTGGACTGTGAAAAAGGCTGACCGCCGAAGAATTGACGCGTTTGAATTGTGGTGCTGGCGAAGACTCTTAAGAGTTCCTTGGACTGCCAGAAGATCAAATCAGTCGATATTGTCGACCATAAACCCTGACTGCTCATTGGAGGGTCAAATTCTAAAGTTAAAGCTCAGCTACTTTGGTCATCTGATGAGAAGAGAGGAGTCGCTGGAGAAAGATTTGATGTTGGGAAAGGTTGAGGGTCGCCGGAGAAGGGGTAGGCAGCGAACGCGATGGTTAGATGGCATTCTCGAGGCATTGCAGATGAAGCTATGTGATGTTAAGAAGATAGTGAGAGACCGGAAAGCGTGGCGTGACATGGTCCATAGGGTCACGAAGAGTCGGACACGACTGAACGCCTGAACTGAACTGCCTATAAACAATATCGATGATGACTTTCAATGTATATGCTTCCCCATCTTAAAAAAAAAAAAAAAAAAAAAAAAAAAAAAAAAAAGCAAATACTATGTGGACGCTCAACACCGCGTTTTCATTCCGCGAGTACTTTCACACTTTTTTTGCTTATTTTTTGGGGATTAGGAAGGCGCAATGTATGTCACTTCTCAATGGGCGCCTTCACTTATCTGAGATACATATGCTGTCGGTTGGAACTCTAACTTGACTAGAAGATGTATGTACGCTAACTGGGTAGCGAAGTGATATGACATCATCCTGAAGGCTGCACAAAGCACGGTCGCGTCGCAATTTTGATTCCAAATCATGTGCGCGTTTTTTCCGACATCGTTTTTCTCAATTCTAGGTTACGGCGATGACGATGCCTTTTTAGACATTCCACTTCCTCACACAGCAGTTGTTGTTGTTGTTGTTTTAATGGTTGGCCTTTATTGTGAAAAGCTGATCGAGCAAATGTCCTGGTCAAGTTCACCTTCAAGGAGTCCACTTGATTGACAGCAGTTGTACAGCTTTTTCTGAATTTCGTAGAATTCATAAAATTTGATGAACTCCTTGAAATGCACACAGCATCCAACGCTCACAACTGAGTACTTTAGCAAAGTTCTACTGCAGTGGCCCGAAATAGGTCCCCGAACACCTCCTCCGATCTTTTCTTTCTTCACTGACATACTCAGTACCCGCAAGCATTTGACGGTCGCCGTGTACATTACGGGAAGCACCTACCGACATAGATTTGAAGCCCCGCTCTAATCAAGCCTCACGCGATTTTGTGACGTCACACAAACGTTGTCCGGTCATGTCACTTGCTAGCTGGTAAAATCATTCTCGTGATGTTTCGTTCATGAGAATGCTTCGTGAAGTGCTGTGTTGTATGCGTGTAGAGGAACGTACTTGTTCCCTGTGTTCCAGTGGGTGCTTGTGCAAGTTGTATAGCGAATTGCCGTTCCTTTTCTCACCATGTTTCTTCTCCCATCGTTCTGGGATTTCAGGATGTTATTCTGTGTTTGTAAAATCAGGGCCGCTGCAAGAACCAAAACGTCTATCACCCGCAATTCAGTGTTAACCTCAGCACTGAAAGTGTATGCCTAAGAAAAGTAAACTACGGTTCGTGCGTACGTAAGATTTCCTCCGAAGACTATCACAGCCTAGGCACCATATAGTTCAGCACCCCCCAAGTTCTGTCTTGAATCATTATTAAGGCCCACGATCAAATCTTTCACGACATGCCACAGAGGAAGTTGCACACTACCATATTCCCTTTAGGGCGCACTGCATTGCGCGTTAACTGAAATCTGTACTCGGTTAATTCGAACTTTCGATCTACTCGAAATGAAGCTCCGGCCCTGTTGAACGCCAACTGAATTCATAAGCATTCCCCCAGTTAGGAAAATTTTCTGTACCTTTCGATCTCTAATCTTCGAAAATCGGCTTATACTCACGTTACACATTTTACATTGTCGAATGGCATTACCATATTTGCTAAGTATACTCTTCCAGCAAAATTTTACCGGTTACTGTTTACCGTGGGTCTAGTGCATGAACTCTCGCAACCTGCCCCACATCATCGAGACAGCGTCTTTTTGCAACGATTCTCTGGCAAATTTATTTTTCGTACCTGTACTATCAGTGTCTGGCCTCAGATGTGATAGGCGATGATGTGATGATGATGTGGTGTCGAAGGAACCAATGGTCGCAAACGTAACTACTAGCTGATCTCTAAAATGCGTAGTAGCCGTAATGTTTGGTTATTTTTTGTACGTAGTTTCAGACAACAAGGTCCCGGCCGTGTCCGCTTAGAAATCTCGCCCTTTTAATACCCAGAACGTATTTGAAGATTCAAATTAGCTGATGAGTCCACACTTTTATGTATTATTTAGTTTGAACGTCATAATATTGTTGCGAAGAAGATCGGCAGTGGCGCAAGAGGATCAAAAAATCATCGTTCATCCTGTCGCCATGCTGTGCCATCTTCTTGCTTGTCGCCACGTAACGATGACAGTAATGCCAGCTGTCAGTTGCTAACCTCTGCATTTCCGTTTTTTTTTTGTTTTTTTTTGTCTCTCTCTTCAGCACAATTAAACACTGCATGACATTTTGTCTTGATATTGTATCATTATGGTGTTAAGTAATTTCGAGACAATATTGCTATGCTATTTAGGTAACAACTTTGTTAGTCGTGCAGTTATACACGCGGCTGCTATCAATTCAAATTCGAAATAAATCAAGAAGTCACGCGCATGCGTATTATGCGTAGGTGCAGTTAAGCGGAGACATAATAGTACAGTTTATGTTAACGAGATATACACATCGTCGTTCTGAATAAA
This sequence comes from Amblyomma maculatum, assembly GCF_055883805.1. Lineage (NCBI taxonomy): Eukaryota > Metazoa > Arthropoda > Arachnida > Ixodida > Ixodidae > Amblyomma > Amblyomma maculatum. The sequence continues at coordinate 341,756,747 of NC_139344.1, forward strand.
GTAGAAGTTGGAGCTAAATTAATTCGAACTGATATTTCAATTCAGTAATCTTAATATTGCTGCCTCCCAGTCACGTCCGACTCCTAGCGGCTTCATGTACAAAAAACTCTATTTTCCTATTACTTTTTGTTTTGTTCGTGCTAAAATATTCCATGCAGCTTTACCAGCACACTTAAGTCCCAGAATATCTGTACAAAACGCCATCCATGGATTTCAAGCCAATTTAGACGGTACATGCTGGCTAGCGTATTGACAAACCATATCCCGTAGGAGCACTCGAGCAGACGACGCTCTGACGCGCAAGCACGTGACACAACGTCACTTCCGCGAGTAGCAGCGACGATGTTTCTCCCTAGCGCCTTGTGACGAGACTACTCATGGTTTTAGTTTCGTTTCATGCAGGGCTCGCATTTACGTTTTTTTCCCGCTGGTGTTTGCCAAAGGTACTCATGTTTCGGTGTCGTTTTCGCGCAGCGCCCGTATTTTCGCACGGCTGTCGGCTGAAGTTCACGTAAAAATAACGCGAATTGCCGTCGGCTAAAAGTTCGGTCACGCGATCACGTTAATTTCGGTCCAGTGACCACTGCGCGGGCTTTTTGCTCTGGTGTTCTGTAAACGTCGGTCGGTTACCGGTCACGTGTTACGTAAATTTCAGTCCAGTGGTCACTTGCGCGGCTGTTCTTGTTCTGGTATTTTCTGGAATCGTCGCTCTGCTCGGCTACACCCCGAAGTTTGCACTTCTCCCCATCCGCATAGCTCCACGCATTTCGTCCGGTGCTTCTGGGTTGTACGCACGTGCACTTGGCTCATCCGTTGCGCGCTGCGCTAGCCAGGGTGATTTTGTGCTTGGCGAACTTGTGTGTCAATTGCGGATAACTAGAGATGATGGACGAGCTCCCAGAGCCGCTCGAGCTCGTAAAAGATGAGCTCGCGTCAAAAGGGCTCGGATCAGTGTATCGCGCGAACCTGACAAACGAGGCAGCCGTCAACGAATGGCTGGAAGCCTACAGCGTCGAAACCAACAAGTCTTGGATTGTGCAAAAGGTTCAAAAGGATGGAGAAAGATACGTACTTTGCCGATCAGCCAGTATTGCTCATAGCAGTATATTTCAATCATTGTCAAATAATTTATACTCGGCTAGTGCTATATGTGGGTTGAATTTCAGTCAATTTAACAAAAAGTGGAGCTACATTTCTCACTTATACACTGGAGTCGAAAGTACACGAGCGCAATATATTAGGCGATAGTTTCAATGCAGACCAATGCAGTTAACTGGCAAGCGCGAGAGAAGAGGCTTTTGAAGGAAGTCATCACCTCGAAGCTAAATGACTAATTGTAGAAATGATGACACAAAGTGCTAGTCACATGCCGTCAATCTGATAACTTTCCCTTGTAAACGTTCGTAAAATCAGTTTACAGAAAAAAAAAAAATCTTAGCCAAAGAACTTATACTGAGTGAACATCTAGTGAATATCTGCCGCAAATGTTAATAATATATCATTATAGTATACATTATAATGTCCACGTTGAAGAGAGTAGAAAGTGGACATGTACCGAATACCCACATATGCCCACACATCTCTTGATGAGATATTAAATGATATTCTGTAGATATGTAGTCAACATCTTTTTAGGGATCAGAGCAATTGCTGAAAAGTGCCAAAGAAGATAATTGTTTATCCAAGGTAAAAATTTCCTACTGGTTTCTTGCGGGGATCCTACTAGTTCCAGTAGTACTGGTTTATAAACACATTCCCCATAGCCACTGGAATCGGTAGCGGCTGAGTCTCCCTGCAGAAGGTCGGTTGGGTGCATTGGTTCTGGTGGGCCTGTTGACCTATGAAAATCTTGGTGCAGCAGCTGCCTAGGGCCGCACTATCAAAATGAAGACAAGGGCAAAGGTTTCATAAGTATGAATCATACTTTATTATTTTCCATGTCTACAAAAGTTCTGAAATCTGCGTGGACACTTTTGTCTTGCTGTGTGGTACTGCTGCAGGTGTTCCAGCTTCAATCAGATGTTGCAATGAAGTTAGCTGCACAGCAAGATTTTTTTCAGAAAAACATACAGCACCACACTACTTTAATTTGAATATCAACAATTTGGAAAGCAGCCATTCAAGAACAATGCATTTGGATTACGTTTGTGTACTTGCATCGCCAAGGGCTTAGATTACTTCCAACCAAAGCCATCATCTCAGCTTTTAGACATTAGTTGATGGCATGGTACCCTGCCAATTTAACAGTCAAACCATTCCATATGTGACACACCACAAATTGTTAGTGCTGTGCTTCGCATGCTATACAGCTGCTTACAGTGCGATCAATCATGTTTCTGTCTAGTTTGAGCTTTTTCAGAATCAGTGCGTGGCGAGCCTGTGTATGCATTTGGACCAGAATATGAGAGTGAAAGTGTGTGCAATGACAACTGGTGCATGTGGAGAATATGCACGTCATGTGTTATATGTCGACTATGCGAGACAAGTGCAATCCACTGTGTGCGTGGTCTTCTCTATAACTCGAACCAATTCACTGCACTACAACATTGTCATCAACCATTTATATCCTCATTCTCCTTTTATTTCCCTTTTCTCCCTTCTCTAGTGTGGAGCAGCACGCTAGGGTCATATTGCTGCTGGCTGAACTCTCCACCTTTCTTTTCGTTGAATTATTTTCATCGCTATCTTGCTTATTCACTGTGCTTTTGGCCTCCTTGCAAACACAAATGTGGCTATTTGCAATTCAAAGTAGGTTCTTTGATGGCTGCATGGCTGCCCAGTGTCATTTGTAGAACTGAAGTCACATCTGCCACTTTTTCCTGCCAAAAAGTTGAAGGCATTTGCCAGTAAAACAAACTGCTTCTGCATAAATGGTTTACAATGTATTGCTTGCCGTGCATTTACTAAACAGCAAAGGCATTGTTTCACCTAAGTTTAGAAGCAGTGTATTTCAGTTTTGTTTAGTATAGTGTCCCAAGTTGACTTAGGCTTTGCAGGATTCTGTAGTGTAGGTCTCCGGCTCATTTTTGACCAATGATTTTTTTTTAACATGCACTGACATCACACAGTAAATGGGTGCCTTACATTTTTCTCTATCAAAACATGGTCACTATGGCTGGGATCGAACTCAGGTTCCTCAAATTTAAATGCCTAAAACTGGTTGTTTCATACTATTTCCTAGACGACTTTCATCGGGGTAGCCTTGTAGTACCTAATTTACTATAGCCACAAGTCCTTGTAGTACCTAATTTACTATAAACACACTTGTGGCACATGATGATGACATTAACAAGCGTTTCTTTGAAATGTTGGATTGCTAGCTGACCAGTGTGCAAACCATAAGGGAGTCATGTCAAAATACTCTGGTTCTCCCCTCTTCAAGTGTTGCTATAATTTGTGAGCTTAATCCTTTAATTTTGTAGCAATGATTCCTTCTTCAAAAAGATTGGTAGGCATAATGGTGCATGTACAACATGTCACCTAATTCAGAAGCTTTTGAAGCGGCTGTAAGATAGTTTGGAATTCAAGTTAGCCAAGGTCACTTTGAGATGTATACAAGGAATAAACAGTTGTTGTGAAAACCAGCACTTATTTATTTGACTCAATATTGATCTGCACCATTCTGCGTAAGCATGTTATGGGGTGCCCACAACTTCAAAAATAAACACTGTTGTTTCTTCTTGCCATGACACTTGAGCAGAATACCAATCACATACATAAAGAGTTACAAAAAACAAATTACACAGCATGCTATGCCACTGCCTCTGCTTAACAGGTGCAGTTAAGTTAGCTATTGCGCTCAACAAATGCCTATTCAACACAGTGCTCTCAAACAAGCGTGAGTACTTTAAGAGGGTGGAAATTCTGGCTGGTTGGTGCATGATCTGTGGCTAAAAACAGCGCTAACACGAGACGAAGCAGACGAAACAGCATCGTGTCCCCTCTGCTTCGTCTCTTGTCAGCGCTGTTTTTAGCCACAGAAGCGTGAGTACTTGGTTATCGAGTTCACCTAATATCCCACTACTTTCAGAATCAATAGTTTGACGTCGCCAGATTATGGGCTTCAGAAAAGGGCGGTTGCCGCTATGACCAGGGCGCCGTAATCATGCATGCGTTCACAAAACGAGAGCATGTTTTCATTTCAAGGATTATTACCGCTAATTTCAGAAAACTGGCTTCGCTGTTCCAGCATGTTGCCATATAGAAACATTTCCGTATTTAAATGCCGGAAACTGGAAAAAGAAAGAAAAAAAAAAAACAATCCTGAGTGAAAACAGCTGCTCACAAGGTAGCATAAAATGAGAGACGGCCTTTGAGATGTAATTTAGCATCGGTAGTAGTCTACATTTGCCCTTGGGTAGGCCAGTAGCTTTAGCATCCTCAGCGAAGACCCCCGAGCAGCGATGCAGCATCACAGCAAATGTTGCACAAATACACCACGTAACCAACTTTTTTTTTCTCTCTTTTTTTCCCCCCTTTTTACCCCCCATATTCCAGCGGTGCTTATCTAAATATTGCAGTGCTACTAACCAAGGCACTTTCAACGATTAGTGGCTCCAAGGCGAGCTCCAACGGCGCTGCGCAGCTTTCTTGGAATCGACACACTTGCACATCCAGCACCAGCACAGTCGGCATCCAGCATGTTTAGGCAGCAAAAGTTCAGCAGTCGTGGCTTCACAAAATCGCTTGCTGTCAGAGTCAAACACCAGACTTCGAGATGACTGCCAAGACACTTGTTTCGAACTGCAAACATCACAGTATCCAGCATCCAAATGGCATGGCTTGGGCCACTGCATTTATAAAGCCTCAAAACTGCGGCCGCAGCACCACAGGCACTACTACTAAGCCATGGTAGAAGGATACGCGTTTGTCTGGTTAACCAACGCCCCAACGCCAGCGTCGGCGAAGCAACGGCGCGAGCGTGTGCACCGCCATCTTCGTTTCGCATAAAAAAAATAAAAACAAGCAAAAAAAACAACTTAAATGAAGTGACGTTGTGTCACGTGCTTGTGCGTCAGAGCGTCGTCTGCTCGAGTGCTCCTACGGGATATGGTTTGTCAATACGCATGCTGGCTATGCCTTTGGCCAGTTGTGTCACGGCCGTGAACAAAATTCTGGCTGTGCTGGCTATTGTACAGTCGTGAGCAAAAGTGGAGAGACCACGAGCTTTGAGAAAACTACCTGCCAGCTTTTTCTGACAGTGAAACGGTTATTTCTGAGAAATCATTAGGTACCATGCTTACTATACTTGCTTTCTTGCTCAAGCAATTTTCTCTGGCACATCTTTTTATACATTAAAAAAAGCAATCGTAGCAGTTAGCGTGGTCTCTTCACTTTTCTGAGAAAAAGTGAAGAGAAAAAGTTTGATGATTTTATTGCTGAATGCAGAGAGATTTATCGAATAGTATTGCGTGAGGCCTAGTTCTGGTATAAATTTCCAGCGACATCTAGCAGGAAATCTTGGCCGCTACATTGTGAAGATCGAGAGAGTAAAACAACCTCCAGTGGCGTCACATCTCACCGTAGGCCCTCCTTGTTACCCTTTCACCTAACGAAATTTCGACCACCTCATCACACTAAGCCCCAAAATCTGATCACTAAATTCTCCTTACAATAGGTTGTAAGCTTGCACTCCACTGAAGGTCAAAGACAGGTCAGCAGTATCCTTGTTATGAGAGCCATTACAAATGGACTAAAATGTTGTAGAAGCAGCGTGAAACCAGACTAGGGCGAAGGAAGAACACAAGGACGAGCGTAGCCTTCCTTGTTCCCAATGTCTCAGTGTCTCACGCTGTTTTTATTCAGTGGATTACCAACTCGCCCAAGCTTTTGTTTTAGACTAAAATACTTCCCCGTAGTTATTTTGGCTCCAGCTAAATGAAGCTGAAACATATTAGTTTGATCTTTTATAGGCTGGACCGCAAGCACTGCCTTTCTTGCAGTCCAGCCTCAGAGACCAGTGAACTTCATCGCTCAGTGTTGTAATAGAATGGACTGACCTGGTCTTCTTGCTGTCAAGGGCGCTGTGGACAAATTTAAGTCGTTTTCATCAGCATCGTAATTCGAAAGAATTGATCCTTTTCCTCCGTGCTTTCATTATGACCCACCCCTAAAAGCCAAGTGACAATAATCATGGCCTTGACAATACGGATTTTCGTTGATAACAACGTATTGTCATCTGCTCTTCTTGTTTGTATTGGCTTTTCTCTCGAGCAATACAGGTCATTCAGCTTAGCAGTTGCTATGCCATAATCGGATAGTAATTATGAGTAATAGCATCACTTTTCAACTGATCATAATTAACTAACAATTAACGCCATGTATTTTCCAGTAAGAAATCATTCTGTGAGTTCGTTCACTGAGCGCTATATATCAGCGCAGCGGTATATATAATCGGTTCATGCGCAGCGAACACGCTTGCTCTTTCTCGACGGGGCAAATATTTCGACGCGAAAACGTCATATGTGCGCAGTATGCGCATTGCGGCGCTTTTAGCGAAACAGCTGCTCTAGCTGAGTCGATGTCTCCTCATCGACGCTGCGGTGCCATCTCATGCAGGGTATGTCGCACGTTTCCACGACAAGATTCAATCCGCTCTTCTTTTCCATTCGAGCTGCGCGATCTCGTGACCACTGGCATCCCTTTTTCACGCCTGTTGAGTACTCTGCAGATGTGAGAACAATATAAAGAACCGCGAACAGCAGGTGTTATGTTTCATTGCAAACAAAAAAATAAAAGAAGGAGGTCGAACAAAAGCGATAACGCGTTTCCGGTCTTCTTAGCGAATCGAGAAACAGATTTTCTTCAAAAGAAGGAACATGCATTGTTTCCATGCAGTGCCGAACAAATGGAAATTGACAAACCCCCAGTGTTCTCTGTCCCTCTCCCCGCCTTTTTCTCTCTCTCCCTGAACTTCTCCAGACTTGCTTCGGTTGGTCGCAAGGCGAATCCAAATAAAATGCTCTACTGTTGTCATCGTTTAGGGGGCGAAAAGTCGTACAAGTGTCAGTGCTCAAGCACTTTTCGCTTCGTGGGTGGGTGAAGAAAATCAGAACCCTGAGCGCGAGGAGCATTTTATAATATAGAGTGCATAGTAGAGGTATACAGTAGCATCATGTTCGCGCACCTTTTCGCCACACTTACTATTTTTCTCTCAAATTATGATTATCCATATATATTGCAATTGTGTTGCGTTGTGCTAGTGATTGCTGAAAATGGCTATAGGAGGAAAAGGGCAGGTAAGCTGGGTATGAATAACCACTGGGCGACTACGATAGATTGACAAGCAAGCAGATGAACAAACAGATTGCATTATCCCGAGGGCTCCGGGCGAACTGAGTTGAACATAGCCGAGAAACTGACGCTGAGACGGAAACGAATTTCGGAACGACTAGTAATAATAATAATAAAAAAATTGGAGTCTTATCAAGGTTAAGCCCATGGATGCGAAACATGTTAAGCAGCTGCCTCAGTGTGAATGGGGCTAAGTAACGGAGACGTGGTTTTAGGTTAATCGTCGTACTTTATTCTTTGCAGCCCGACAAACACACTCTTATGGTCCGTAAATGCATGACTCTTGGTTTGCACGTCACTTACGCATACACGCCCGGCGCAAAGACGCTGGCGCGGTTGCGGGCACAGAGACTGACGCGACGGCGGGCGCGCACCGCTTCATCCCTGGCGTGACGTCACATATCACGTGATGCAGCGATGGTGGCGCCGCCGCCGCGTCGCGCGCGACGGCGCGAACCGAAGCGTGGAGGCCTCCTCCAGGCGACGTCCGACGGCGCGATATGAGGCCCCATCTGCAGCCGGTGTGACGTCATCACGTGACGTCACATCATGTGATATCACTTCAAGGTCAATGGTGGCCACCGCCGGGAGGCGACCAACGGAGAGGTATGAGGCCCCATCTGCTGCCGGTGTGACGTCATCACGTGACCCCACTTCAGGGTCAATGGTGGCCACCGCCGGGCGTCGCGCGAAGGCCCGAAACCTACGTTAATATGCCGCATAAAAAAAAAAAACTCATGGCGTACGGTCCCCGTAAACCAGGTATGTATATAGTTTGTGATCCGAACTATTAAGACGAAAGCATTGCTCCATTAGTATGGAACCTTAATTTGGTGTTGAGCACAAAAGTGGTCACGCGTAAGAATTCAAGCCCTGGTGGCCCAGTGGTTAAGATGCCCGACTACTGCACCGGAGTGACCCGTGTTCGAACCCAATCGTCAGCGGCTGCGTTTCGATGAAGGAAAAGCGGATAGTCGTCCGTGTGCTGTGCGATGTCAGCGCAAGTTAAAGATCCCCAGATGATCGGAATTGCTATTTAGTCCCCCACTAAGGCATCTATTTCTCCCTTTCCGCTTTCACTAGCTCCCCCTTCCTCCCTTCTATTAGAGTCGGTTCAGATGTCCACAGAAAAATGTGCGGCAGATAGATACTGCACCTTTCCTCTCCTAAAACTAATTTATTTATTATTATTAGAACTGGATACGTATACGCAATGAGATCGACATGATGTAAACAGCGATAGTGATATCATAGGTAGTGGTGTCGGGGACTGTGATGGATTGCCGTGAATTAAGAGTGGAATAGATATGATTAAGTTGCATCATAGTAGATTAATTGCCGTGAATTTAAGTGGATCGAGTTGGCTTGCGGTTCAGTAAGGGTGGATTCTGAAGGATAGCGATAAATGAAAGACGGATTGCGCTGTACTATACGGCGCAATATACAGCAACCGCACTTCATTTCATTTCATTTATTTTACCCTCAAGGCCCGAGGGCATTTAAGAGGGGAGTGGTAGAATACAATAGATATATATTCAGTGCAGTAGATATGCAGTTATGTACAGGGTGTTACAATTCTAATCATACAATATTAGCTAACGCGGAACAAAAACGCCGATGATCAATGATGGAAGCAGTAGTTCTGTGAAGGTGGTTCCAGTCCTTTGCTGTTCGCGGGAGGAAAGACTCGGCTGCCGATGTTTAGTTTTAAAAAAAGGAATACCGATTTTTTGTGAATGATCAACTCGTGACGAAACATATGATGGGAGAGGTATAAGATCGCTGCGCAGACTGGGGTTATGAAACATTATTTTATGAAGTAAACAAAGACGGAGCGTACTTTCGACGGCTAGCAAGAGATGTTAACTGTAATGTACTCTTCATAGATGTTGCGCTGGCGGTGCGGTTATAGTTCCGAAGGATGAAACGTGCTGAGTTATTCTGAATTAGTTCGAGGGTTGGTGGTGGTTGGTGTATGTTGTGTAGCAAGGTGAGTTACGGCGAATAACGTTTGATTGCGGCGAATTAAGGACGCATTATACGTTGTATTAAGTTGGATTAGGGTGAACTGCGGTAAATTAAGAGTAGATTTCAATAGATCAGGCATGAGTTGCGGTGTTACGGTTGATTGAGGTTATATGATGTTTGATAAGACTGTTATGATGCTTTCACGGTGGATTCTGGTGGATTTATGTGCATTAAAATTAGGTCACACTTTTGCCGTCACAGCCCGCAATATTCGTAAGTGCCCTCCACAATGAGTATAGTGTTCTAACTATAAATGTCGTGGTTAAAAATCACAAAGAAATTAACATTCTATACGCTTCGAAGTAAACGCTGTAGTACGTATCATATTTCATAACATATATGTTCTAAAGGTAGCAACTGAGGCTTCAACCGCTATTTTGTCCACGCCGTTTCCCCGTGAAAAATCTTCAACACACTTGTGCCGTTGGAAGCTCAGAAGCAGCTGTAGTGCTTTTATATTACTGTGTTATTGCTTTGTTCAGACCATTTCTCAAGTGCACATTGCGGCGCCCTTTGCTTCTTTGTCTTCATCCTTCAAAAACGAGGTATCGAAGCTGCAAAGCTTAAAGCTGCACTGCAACGAACTTTCGTGCCAGCTATTTATGCCTCGCCATTTCTACTGACGTGGAAACATTATGTGAAGAACTTATGCAAACAGCAACGAGACCGTAAAATAGATTTTTGCATTATTCGTGATTCCACGGCCTGTTACATCTTTCATGAACCAGAACATACGTCACCATTATTTGTAACCGAGTTTATTATCTCCTGTGCTGAGCCAGTGACGTGGAACATGAGGTTTAACATCCCAAATAGACACGAGACACTAAACACGGCTGTCGCAAACGGGTTGCAATCAGGGTACTCAGGCTATAAGCTGCCGATCACAACTGAGCAAAGCTTGAGTCGTGCACACGCGCGCGCGCGCGTGTGTGTGTGTGTGTGTGTGTGTGTGTGTGTGTGTGTGTGTGTGTGTGTGTGTGTGTGTGTGTGTGTGTGTGTGTGTGTGTGTGTGTGTGTGTGTGTGTGTGTGTGTGTGTGTGTGTGTGTGTGTGTGTGTGCGCGCGCGCGCGTTACTCGCGCGCCTTATTTTATGCACATCCAATTGGATGTACATAACAGCAGCTCCAGCCGAGCAGTATGCAGTAGCCCTTCACTCACTCCTTTTGGGTTCCTTTCCCACGCCTTCCCATGCTATCTGGACCCGGGTGGGCTGGCTTGGTGCTGAAGGTGAAGAAGAATAGCGCCTGCTCGTCCAGCAGGCCATCGATGTATTAGGCGCCTAAGTGTCGCTCCTCAATAAAGTCTTCTTCTACTACTACTACTACTACAATAAAGTTAAATAAAAAAGGTAAACCCTGCTTGTTATCACGAATTTATGCCTACTCTTGTCAACCTAGATACACGCGAAAAATAAAGAAAAAATCTTTCTTACAAAGAAAACGAAGCATAGGAAAACATATTTTATTGGCACCAGGAACTGGTCGTTTTCTTATGCGGGTGTTTATAGCGCCATCGGCTCTCGGGTTTAACTAATTCCCTATTTTACTATGCCGTTCTCGTTGTCAATTCAAATTGCGGCATCTCTAAATATGGAGTAGGTGCACGTCATAACTAACGGACCTACATTTGGCACGAGATTTCCTTCTGTCGTCTCTAAACTGTAACGCAACCGTTTTTCGGGCAGCATTTTTGGGTGACGTCATCATATCATTTCGCGTCCCGTTTGGCATCCATCTGCTAGTCAAGTTGGAGGTTAGTTTGAGATAGTGACGTGAACCGACGACACATTTATTTACCTCATATCCTTTGCGCGAATCACCAAGACCATATGTATGGTCTTTATTCGACCTCCAATAAAATACTTTCTCTCTCTCTCTCTCTCTCTCTCTCTCTCTCTCTCTCACCATATCACATGATTTCGCACAGCGGGTGCCGTCAGAGGCAGAGGTAGCAGAGCGGTGGAGAGGGCGCCATCATAGGAGGAGGAATGAGTGGAGAGGGCGCCCTGAGGCAGAAAGTGTACACATGTGCAGTATGTGGTAAATCCACAGAAGCAATTAACCATATTATATTCGAATGTAATGGTATCCATCCGCAGGTCGATGCAGACACAGTCACTCTTCCTGAAGCTCTGGGGTTTAGAGATACCAGTGGCTGGGTGAATGAACCTGCGGTGGAAGCTAGCGAAAAGCAGTCGGATGATTGGTGGTTTAAAAGCAGAAAAGTAACATTGTTAGTAATGTAGAAATAAAATTTAGTAAATAGAATGATGGTACAGTTAACTGATCTAAAACAATAATTAAGATATAGGGGAAAAACAACGAGCATGATAGCAACTGCTACCACCCCGTTTCAAAGGGGACGCTCCTATATTCCATCCATCCATGTACGGAAGGAGTTGGCTCCGGCACAGAGAGCATCGCGCTACCGGTCACGTGGTGGCGCGCGCCGAAGGAGTGGAGAGTGGGCGTCGCTGCAGAGTATCGCACAAGCGAGCTTTCATGCACATAGGCGATTCTAAGGTTCTCTTTTGAATTTCTTTCTTGCACAGAAGGGTACTGGTTACGCCAAGGGACTGACGATGAAGTCGTTCAAACAAACTTGAATGTATTTACCTGTTTTTTTTTTTTTTTTTGTACATCAAAGGCATACTGCACACAGCTTTCACGGATACACTGTCAAGCATGTAGTGTTTGTGCGGATAGCGACAGCGCTCTGTTTGAGTGACGTCGATAAAGCAGTTGCTTCACAGCGTGCCTTTAATTCCTGGCTACATGCGCGTTATTTGCGATGCTGCTCATTTATTTTTCGAAGTCAGCAATCGGTAGAATAATTCAAAGCTGTAAAGAAATAACTTTCTCGTGAATAGTTTCTACTCGCTAAAACCTTTCGAATAGAAGCACCAAATCTAAATTCCCTGTTTCGATGCGCAAGACAAAGCAGGCGTCACTAAAGGGTTCCTGCAACAATGTGTACAAATATTGAGCATAAAATATATCTTCAAGCGGACGCGCGCTGCATTATTCGCGGAGAACAGAAAAAAAAAAAAAAAAAAAAAAGTCCGCTTTCAATATTGCTCTTCTTCGTTTTTTTTTTTTTTTTTCTTGTACATCAAAGGCATACTGCACACAGCTTTCACGGATACACTGTCAAGCATGTAGTGTTTGTGCGGATAGCGACAGCGCTCTGTTTGAGTGACGTCGATAAAGCAGTTGCTTCACAGCGTGCCTTTAATTCCTGGCGAGTCGATGTGTGCCTGTGGTCTTTTATCTTTTTTTTTTTTTCATCCGTTGAACGAGCGAAGGTACCAGGCGCGACTGCAATGTATCTGCGATCCTGTACTCTGTGACTGAGATAATTGCTACATATATGATACGTGTACAGCAGGGGAATCTCGTTGGCTCGAAATGAATTGATTCGTGCTTTCGTTTTATTCGATCTGCATGATGCACTGATCCATCCAACATCACGCACATTTAAGGCAGATCCTTTTAATTGAAACATATTTTCGACCGCCTTCGAGCTTGGCGATCGTCCAGAGGTGAATATGTAACTCTCTACTTTTCTACTTTTATGCTATCTACTTTCTTCTACTTTGATTTTATCTGTAGGAAAACGGCGAAAAGTCAAGCGCTGTCTTTTACGATAAAGACTGAGAATACGCTTTTCCACCATTCGTGCTCCTAGAGATATTTTTGCAGATGAAAAGAGTAAATATATAAGCACGCCTGCTTTCTTTTTGTTGTTGCTGATTAAAGTAAGGGAATATGCAGAATATTTTATTTTTTTGCACGATTATCCGCACAGGAGCGAGATACACATCCAGTGCATAAAAACTTACGTGCATGAACAGCGCAAGTATCATATAACTGTGTGATATAGAATATGTATCGGAAATTCAGCAATGTTAAAAAAAAAAATGTATATTTTCTATAGGTTGTCCGCGCAGCGAAAATTTAAATGTTTATACATGTACAATTGCAGGTTGTATGCCGGAAATTACGGTACGTTTGGTTTTGAACTGTATCATTTTCATAGAGCAGTACTTCTCAACGGTAAGCTGTACCTGTAAAGTGTTGAACAAATGACACTTTCCTTCTAATCGCTATATTTACATTATTTACAATTCACGAGCGCGCGCGCGCGCACACACACACACACACACACACACACACACACACACACACACACACACACACACACACACACACACACGCACGCACGCACGCACGCACGCACGCACGCACGCACGCACGCACACGCGCGCGCACGCACGCACGCACACACACACACACACACACACACCACACACACACACACACACACACACACACACACACACACACACACACACACACACACACACACACACACACACACACACACACACACACACACACACACACACACACACACACACACACACACACACACACACACACACACACACACACACACACACACACACACACACACACACACACACACACACACACACACACACACACACACACACACACACACACACATCCCTACTTTAAAAACTAAGGTGCTAAGCGGGCACGACAAACATAGTCGCAGGCCAATTTATATATGCCAACGTGTTTCTTCAGAAAGACGCGGAAGTCTCGCGAGAACCACCGAAGACTGCATGTTGAGTGCTCACTCACTTACGTCTCCCCACCTCCTCCTCTGTTTTATTTTCCTGCCCATTTCACCGATTTTTCCCGTCTCTTCCACGTGTTTTCAGCCGGGGGCGCACCGTCAACTCGAGAGCAACGTAGAAAGATTGAGTGCGGTACGCAACGGGGTCGGCACCGTAATTTATGACGTCCGTCAGCGAGACTGAGCCTGGGGCGTCTTAAAGCTCATGCGCGAGCGCGAAGCGCTTCGAAATGCCGAGAAGTTCGCGTGTGTCACAGAGGGTAAAGAGCATCGCCGCGCAGTTGATGGGAACGAGCGAAAGCCAGTGTGCCTTCTTCGGCTCGGGCGGCGTGCAGAGGAAGGCTACAGTATAGCTCCTGCTGCGTGTGGGTCTCCCCATAAATCTGCACGGCCCTCGGCAGTCGCTCTGCGCAGCGCTCCGCAATATCTGTGGCAACGACCTGGCCTCTGGAGAGCACGCCGAGGACGCGTTCAAACGCCCGGTAGACAGTTGTCGCTCTGGTGCGCCACATGCAGCCTTTATAATAACACATCAGTAGGGGTGTGCATGACCCCGTCTTGGAGGCGCTGGGCATTAATGGCCTTTCAAGACTACGCGGCTAATGTACCATTCAGAGTCGAGCGCCTTTGCGACCATGTCTTTCTATAAAGCCGTGTCGCGTATGTTCTCATTTCTTTTTAATTTGTCGAATTAAAATGCCGCGATATCCGAATGCGAGTGAAAATCTGCAAAGCAGGAATCTTTAGCCACCCTTTAGAATATATCGCTTACTATTTTCTATTTGTTATTTAATGCAGTCTTATATAGGAACACCAACTTAAAACCCGGACGTGATCGAAAGTAATCTGGTGACTTGCCACTACGGCGTGTCTCAGTTATAAATCAATTGTCAACTTAACAAATTGTATTTAATTTTGATGTGTATCAGTTGATTATTAAATTTGTAAATGCATGCTTTGATTAGTTATTAACTGCGATGTATCCCTTATCAAAGGGCAATCGTTCGATTAATCTGTATCATAGGATCAATCCCTCAATCAATCAGTTCTAAGTTAGGTAGTTTTACAAATTTGTAGTACCTTCCTTGATTGGTTGGTTGATTGATTGATTTAAACACGCATTTTATTCAAAGCCCTGAGTGTGCGCTTTTGCTTTAAGCATCTGTGCCGGCATCTGGCCTGTTCACCACAGTCACGGTGGCTGAGGCGATTGCTGGTCCAGACTTCACACCCGCCTCAGCTACGTCTACAAACGTAGACATGACTTGTACGGTGAATGCACAAGCGCTGTCTAACGATCAAAAAATGGACGTAAGGAATGCAGACCTCATAGAACCTACAATACTTTCGGGGAACTAACGGAGGGGCATTTTTGAACACATTGACAGAATGTGGACAACATGAACAGCCAGGGATGAGGCCGATACAGCAGAATCAAAAATTAAGAAAAAAACAAACAATTGTAATTTTCTCAGACAGCCCGAAATGTCCACACCATATATCCGCTAAGCAGTGGGAACGAACAACCGTCCTCATGTATTCGGAATAGATGCGCAAAACGTAAGGAATCGTTTTTACGGATACAGCAGAATACAAGGACAAAAATGCCATGACTGCGGTATACAGAGGTATCATGAACTTAACATTACAACAGTATAAGTGACCATTAAAAGCCGGGAAATATCGATATAGCGTTTGCGATCGCCATAGTGCATCCAAGCACTTCTATAGTGATTGCAGGCTCTCAAGCCTCCCTCAAAAATGCCGTCAACAGTATAGTTTCAAGAGGGCGGCCACGATCCTGAAGCAAAATTCCAAAATGATAGGAGTGGTCACTGCAATATGGACACTTGCTGACGAATTCTTCGAGGTACCAATGACACCCACGCTGAGGTTGGTAAGGAGGGAATCGGGAGAGTGATCACATGCCAAGACCCGCTACAACATTACATATTAGAAAGAGAAACGTAACGTACCCACACACAAAGAATTTACTAAACAGGAAAAGGTATACTGTTACACGAATTACAAACACTTGCCACCACCTTAGCCTTTTACATAGGAAAATACACGTGATAATCAGCTAATGTGCGTTTTGTGAGGAATATCTCGGTCATATGTCATATGGGCTGGACATATCTCAGTCATATGTCATATGGGCTGGACATAAAATGCGCTTATTAGAGGGTACTAAATATAGCAGTGGGAAAGATGCTTGACAGCTCGCGTCTAGAGAACCACAAACAGATGCAACGGGCGAGACTGGCATGTTGTCATCCCCAGTGAAGTCTTGGACTGGTTCCATCTGCGATATCTTGCTCAACAATTTCATTCATTCATTCATTCATTCATTCATTCATTCATTCATTCATTCATTCATTCATTCATTCATTCATTCGTACAACTTCAGCAGGACTCCGACCAACAAAGTGAGTGGCGGAAAGAGGAAAAGATGAAAAGGCAAGAGCGTTCACAAATGACTGACCAACGCATGCGGGAGAGAGGAAAACCAAACAAGCAAAAGATAACGTGAAGAAAGGTGCCAAAAAGAATAGCGATCGTACGAATCGGTTTCCCGCGAAAGAAAAATAAATGCATGAAGCGCCAGACAAACCAATCGTACTGACAGCAACAACGATGATGACAATAACAACGCAACTTTACGCGCAGCTCTGCGGGCGGAAGTGAGCCTGATCTATGAGCTGAAACTTCATTGACTTCTATGGGGGTTGTTTTTTCGCGCATAGACTTCGTGCGTTTTAAAACCATAAAGCTCAACATCTGACGTCGACGCCCTCCTGTTCTAAAGCTCTCGCTAGTGCTACGCCCCGCGAATAGGAGACCCCTATAAGCTTGTTTCCCCTGCGCCGAGGAGCCTTATGATGGAAGCAACATGTGGCATATTTTGACCTCTCATCGAAACACATGCGCGGTGCGTCGATAGCATATGTTTATAAATATTTACGTGTTCGTCCAATTTAATTATTCTGGAATCCACGTGCCTCACATTCAAATTAATATTCTTGAATTCAGACTCAAAAGTGAAACAGAATATAAACTGAACACCACGAAGGAATCGTGACATTTTTTTGACGCAGTGACACATAGAAGTGCGAAGAAATGCCAGTTATGGAAAAATACAAACTCATGAATATTTGCCTGCACTGGGTATAGACCATATAAACAGACATACCTAGGTAAAAGTAGAGGCTACGCAATAAGTAGAAAGAGAAGAAGACAAGGGCATCAATAAATTAGGATAGCAAATAACTCGAAGGAATTTCACAGCTGTTACAGTTGCAATAACAATTTTTCAGCAAAGCTTTGTACAAAAAAGTTGACCTCCAGAACACGCAGATAGCTCGGCGTTGAAAGATGTTTCACCGGCTGTCGGCTAAATAAAACGAAATTCGATCAGCTTGCTCAAAGCATGCATCTGCACGTCGATGCAAGCACCTAGTAACACCCTTGCCATTTGTGTACGGAATTTCGTCAGAGCAGAGCACGTGATATTCGCCTCTAAGAGTGATCAATAATGTGAAAATGATTAATCGACTTCGTGAAATGTAAAGTTGTCGGGGCCGACTGCTGGAAACCAGCTGCCATGTGAACTGTCACAGTGTTAAAAAAATAAAAGTTTAGCTCGTAAAGTAGCGAACACAAGCTGTTACGGATTCCTTCAGTGTCAGATTTTGCAGTATGCTTTCAAGTCCCGTCTCCTTTAATCGCCATAAAGAAAAAGATTAAGTTAATTCGCAATGTAAATCTGACTATGATTTGACAGTGATCCGCGAGTGTCGTTTTGTCTTCCGTTTGATTGTCCTGCCTCTCTCCGCATTATGTATGTATGTATGTATGTATGTATGTATGTATGTATGTATGTATGTATGTATGTATGTATGTATGTATGTATGTATGTATGTATGTATGTATGTATGTATGTATGTATGTATGTATGTATGTATGTATGTATGTATGTGTGTATGTATGTATGTATGTATGTATGTATGTATGTATGTTGGTTGGTTTGGTTTGTGGGGTTTAACGTCCCAAAGCGACTCAGGCTATGAGAGACGCCGTAGTGGAGGACTCCGGAAATTTCGACCACCTGGGGTTCTTTAACGTGCACTGACATCGCACAGCACACGGGCACCTTGCTTTTCGCCTCCATCGAAAAGCTGCCGCCGAGGCCGGGATTCGATCCCGCGTCCTTGGGAACAGTACGCGGGATCGAATCCCGGCCTCGGCGGCAGCTTTTCGATGGAGGCGAAAAGCAAGGTGCCCGTGTGCTGTGCGATGTCAGTGCACGTTAAAATGTATGTATGTATGTATGTATGTATGTATGTGTGTATGTGTGTATGTGTGTATGTATGTATGTATGTATGTATGTATGTATGTATGTATGTATGTATGTATGTATGTATGTATGTATGTATGTATGTATGTATGTATGTATGTATGTATGTATGTATGTATGTATGTATGTATGTATGTATGTATGTATGTATGTATGTATGTATGTATGAGCTTCGGGCCAATAAAATGCTGCATTTCGAAACATGGGCAGTTGGCCATGTGGCCAGTTTCAAAGAGTCCCGGTTGTCCCTTCAGCGGGCCGGTGCCCTATCGGGTTCGAGGCTACAGGAAAGTTTCGGAGGCGGCCTGTGGACGTACGCTCAAGCAGACAATTTCCAACCGCAAAAGCGAAGCGCGTCTGCTTCGCTTTTTACAGGCGTGAAGAGCATGCGTCTGCTCGCTCTTCGCCGAGTATATAAAGGGCGGTTGCACTCCGCCTGTATGGCTCTTCAAACACTCTGTGGGAATGTACGCTCGTAAACGGTGGCCTCGAGAGCATAGAAAGAAGCACAGTTACGAGGATGGCGCCAGCTCTTCTGTAGCGCACGCGCGCGTCCATACAGGCGTACGCGTAGACGGAGGCGACCACTGCCGCAGTTTCCGACCCAGACGCCGCACTGACATAAACCCCTCCTGTGGTGAAATAAATGGCTCTGAGTCTACTCTGACTACGTACCTTGGGAAGAAATAATGCGCGCGCAAACGCACCTATTAAACTCTGCCCAAATGTTGCGGAAATATTCCCCTCCGATTGTTCTTGAGAATGGCGGCGGAACGAGGAATGGCCGTGCCTGAGTTTCGTCTCAAGGAAGTTCCCATGGAGGCATTGTATTGTCACGGTGTTGGCGACTGGGGCTAGTTTAACAGAGCCGGTACAGGTGAAATTCCACGGTCCGAGTTTTTGGTACGTCCTGCGAGTGCGGAGCCGATTCATCCGAGCGCCCCCTTAAGAGTAACGCACACAGTCACACGTGCACACAAGCGGACAAAAGCAAACAAAAAGAAGTTTGCAGATGCAGTTTGTCAGTCAACGCGCAAAATACGGCTTCATCCGCAAGACATGAACTGTCTCTGAACGAGGTAGCCGACGGCTGAGGCGCCGCAAGATTTTACATGGTCCGAAGTAGCGGCATATTAGCTTTTTTGATAGGCCGCGGCGTCGAACAGGAGTCCACACCCACACCTGGTTCGGTTCCCGGTGTTGTAGGAAGCTTGTCTGTGGCGGTGCTTGTACCGGCGTGAATCCTTGTCCTGTTGCTGGGTGATGTGGACGCGTGCTAGTTGGCGTGCTTGCTCAGCATCTTGGGCAAACTGCTCGGCGTCAGAACAAAGCTCGCTATCTGTTTCGCAAGGAAGCATTGCGTCCAGCATCGTCCGAACCTCCATGCCGTAAACGAGGTGAAACAGCCTGAAACGTGTCGTCTTTTGGACTCCCGTATTGTACGCGAATGTCACATATGGTAGGATCGCATCCAAAGTCTTGTGCTGGGCGTCAACATACATCGCCAGCATGTCCGCGATGGTCTTATTAAGCATTTCCGTCAGCCCGTTGGTCTGCGGATGGTAATCAGTAGCTTTTCGATGTGCCGTACCGCTGAGATGAAAAACTTCGGCCATCATTTGCGAAGTAAAGGCAGTCCCTCTATCAGTAATTAATAATACAGGTAGGAGCACCGTGTATCTGGTGTACAAAGAAATGGGCAACTTCAGATGCTGTACCACTAGGTAACGCTTTGGTCTCGGCATAGCGAGCCAGATAGTCTGTGGCGATGATTATCCAACAGTTGCCACTGGAGGACCGAGGGAAAGGACCGAGAAGGTCCATGCCGACTTGATCAAACGATGCGCGTGGCGGTATTATGGGCCCGAGGAGGCCTGCAGGCTTTGATTGCGGAATCTTCCGACGCTGACATTGCCGACAGCTCTTACATAGCGCTTAGCAACAGTGACAAGGTTGGGCCAGTAGACTGTCGTATTCTAGCAAGTGTGCGAGAATAGCCCAAGTGGTCAGAAGTTGGTTCATCATGGCACGCGGAAAGGATTTCCTTTCTCACAGTTGTGGGTCACCACGAGGAGGTAGGTTCTCGACTCGGATCTAGAGTTGTGCTTATAGAGCACACCACCTTTCAGGCAGAAAGTTGAGAAGCTCATCGAGAAAAGCAGTTAGGTATGGTGGCTGGCTGACCTTATAAATAATCGATCAGGGCTCGTAACTCTGGATCGGCACGCTGCTGATGAGACATATCTGAAGCATCAACAGATGAGAAAACTGCCAACGTCATCCGGTCACGCAGGTTGGCCAGCCAACACAAGGAATGGTGGTCTGACCACTTTAAATGGGCGACCGTAAAGGTAGGGGCGAAATTTCGCAGCAGCCCAAATAATGGCGAGGCATTCCTTTTCAGTAGTTGAATAGTTCGTCTCGGCGCGGAATAAAGTACGGCTGGCATAGGCGATGACTCGTTCAACAGTATAAAGGATACCTTATTCTGCCTCCGGTAATCATCTTCTTCCAAGCTCACTAACATGTATAAGCCACTCGTCCTCAGTATGTGATCACATATGCATGCAGTGTACGTTGTACGATGTGCCCGCAGTGCTAGATACAGGTAATCTGTACAGCGGATAGAAAAGTGGGCCTTGATGAAAATCTGGCATTAAAGCCCTAGAATGCACTCCTGAGTAAAATGAAATGGTATGACATAGGGACCTGTTGTTTATGTCGATAGGACTGAAATCCTTACTGACGTGATAGCTAAGCATGTTTAACCTTTCTTAATTCGTTAATGTGTCACCTCTCGCTGCTGCCTGTCACGGTTTTCAGCACTGAATACTCCGCTGAATACATCCTTTTTGCTTACTTATCGTTCTGAAAATTCTCGGTGTGAGCCTGTGACTACCGTGCTGTTGCAGTTGTTCAAGTTCCTTTTTATAATACAATGGCCAGCGCATTAGGTACACAAAAACCACCTGTATTTTATCCGATCGCCGTATTTCCGCCACAGCAGCTACATGGGCACGGGAGCTGTTCTTTAGCTTCTGAAGCTCTATGCCTAAAAAAAAAAAAAATACGTTTTCAGCCATTATAGCTATATCAAGTGCAAAATCGACACTTCTCGCCATTTCTTTTGGGATCAATGATTGAGGAGCTCTACTGTGTGTGAAGCTCAAAGCCCCATGCAGCTACATCGCGGCAGTCGACAAACAAAATATTAGGCGGATCATCGGAAGCAATTGACGAACTTTGCTTGCTTCACAAGATCGTTGTTGAGCTGAAATCTGAAGCCAGCTGGAAGCGCTCTAACAAGTTTTCAGAGCAAGGCTTCAACTCGACGTGACAAAGCAGTACTTAACTCAACGTGACAAAAGCATAGCCTTTCAATTCCTTCCACGTAGGGATTCCACTGACTTTGACTTATTTACGACGGCTGGCCCCCCACCCGTCCTTTCTTTTTTTCCCCTCTCGGAACTTCTCCTACACCAAAAGCAAGCCCATGGTCATTCACCAAGCAAACTAGTCAGAGAACTAAATGAACTTCAGAAACTTGCCTTGTCACAGGCGGAAACAAAATAGTGCCACACGGTTCGACCAGTGGAATTCGGCGCCAGCCGAGAGGATGCCAGGACGCTTTTAGCTGCAAGCGTCCCTCACAACTGCGTCAGAACAGACAGCCAAGGAAAGCATTGCTTGTTGTTCTACGAATTCCTACGCCAGCGGTAACTGGAGGTCTACATGCAGTGCTGCCGCATTCTTTTCAGTCATACCATTCCTTGGTGGTGCTAGTATGCTTGTTTTCATCTTTTGCAAGAAATGCTTTGGAGTGCTGGCTGGTTCAGGCTGGCTGTCAGCGTTGGAGGTGATGAGGGTCCTAGGCCACTAAATTACGTCACAACATGGCGTGGTAAACTGGGCCGATGACATCGCACCTAAGTGCAGTCATCGCCATCGCATAGTGCCCCTTTTTAACGTCAAGGGGACACAACGAGCCAATTGAAATTCATTGCTATCTACATTAAATTTACTTAGAACGGGGCCATAACATGGAGGCTACGGAAGGGGATTCAGGCACGATGATGGTTATGATCTAAATTTAATGGCACAAGGGCAGCTTGTTCAGGGACCGCCATGGCAAGCGTGCGCATTCATTCAACCTATAAACAAGATTACATAAATGCCCCCCCCCCCCCCCCCCTTTATTTTTGTCCTGGTATTCCACCACAGACAAGCGACAACCAGGTATGGGAAAGCTTAACTGCCTTTATGTGGGTGTGGGGCGGAGATATGCTGCGATTTGGTCTCAACGAGCACGAGTGATTGGACGTGAACGCCGGTGGAAGATATTCTGTTCTTCAGTGAACTTATATGCCTCGGTATTGACTGTCAAAATTTTTGCCAGACTTTGTAGTTCTGCGGGCTCTTCGAATACAAGAAGCGAAAGTGCGCGGAACTGGGGGAAAAAATACCGTATTCCACAACAAAGTCTGGCAAAAATTTTGACAGTCAATACCGAGGCATATAAGTTCACTGAAGAACAGAATATCTTCCACCGGCGTTCACATCCAATCACTCGTGCTTGTTGAGACCAAATCGCAGCATATCTCCGCCCCACACCCACATAAAGGCAGTTAAGCTTTCCCCTACCTGGTTGTCGCTTGTCTGTGGTGGAATGCCTCGACAAAAAATAATGAAGGAGGGGGGGGGGGGGGGGGGGCTTACAAGGTGACTAAAGTGGTATGCGTCCAGGGAGAAATAAGCAGCAGAAGCACAGGGCACCATGCTCGGTGTGTGAGTGCTCGCGCACCACGGCGTTCTTTGGTTGGCCCTGACTACAGCCACGGTCAAGTCAACACAGGAGGAACGGCTTGTTCTTGGCCTATAGGCGTATCGGTGGGGCGCGCGCGTCTGTGCATACACACTCGCACGTGTACTGAGAAGAGAGGGGGAGGGGGGTGCATTCTGATTGAGTGAGTGAGTGAAAGCGCCCAGGAATAGCTGCGAGCTTACTCCGTTGGCAAAGCAAAGATGGGTCTGCCAGATTGCAGACAAGGCAGGCAATAGGGCGGGGTGAGAGGCACATTCTACCGTGTTTGTGCCATGAATGTTAGGCACGAAAACAAAGGAATCAAAAAGAAACCCGGAGGTATGTTTGCGAGAGGAATGAACCAACTAAAAAAGACCAGAATAGAGTTCGTGTGTAAGTGCGAACAAGGGAGCATGCTCTGGTGTGTCTCCAGTTTTGCATGCCGCCGGTGTTTCTCACCGAGTAAGGTTCATGTGCATCCATAGGCTTGGAGTCAGCCGGTATATCATTTTACTTCACGTACGGCTTTCATACTGGCATCAATTAGGAAACTATGACTCAAAATCGGGGTATGTTCTGCGGCCTATTACTGTGATCTGTGCCGATGCATATATCGGTGGCAGTCCTCAGCTCTAATTTAGCTACCGGCGTTATTGGCTTGACAGTCTGCTGATCTCTTTAATTTTCAGGACCAAGTTTGATCTGATACCACACTGAACGTACAGAAAAAAAAAATCATATTTGAACGATACTCTCATTGTTACTGAGTGGACAGGAAAGCATACGAAAAATATAACATTTCTTCGCGAGATGCTCGCGGCTTATCCTGCCGCTGGAAATCATACCGGAAATTTTCGCAACACTTGAGCGGCCACACGGCACAGCACACCAGAACAGTATGTGGTGACCCTCTGGCATGTATCGACAAGTTAGCTTGTCGTATGCTTGCTCGTCGCCAAGTAGTACGCGGAGTGACGTTTACGCTACGCGTGCGTTGCTTCGGACGATATGCGACCGGCTTTTAGGTCATGTAGAGTGTGGCGCTAGTAAATAGCTACGCATTCGACCCACGTGATTAGATATACATGCATACATGGCGCGGCAGGACTCCTGCGCTTGACCAGTTGACCCCTCACTGGCCCCATGAGCACGTTTCCGCTTCAGCACCATCACACCATGGGTCCGAAAGTGCAATAGTCTTCCTAAAGACGTTTGTTCTCGGCAGATGAAGCCGCTATTAACGCCATCATTTCAAATATAAAAAACAAAACGTGGAGTAAAAGCAGCGTCAGTTCTCGAAGAACGGAAGCGTTAAAGCGCAGGCTGTCTGCTCCTCTTCCCTATGAAGAAAAACGTTAGGTGTTCGTGGAAAATAAGTTCTGCACCCGATCCTTTACCATTCGGCCACTGCTTAATCAAGTTAGGTGTTTGCGCTAAGCGCTGATTACCACATGATGGGCAGAGAGTTTCGTCAGGCAAGCAGCATCCGCACCACTGTAAGCAGTTCGTCAGATAAAATGCGTAAATATTTAGAGTGGTGGTTAGTGTTTGTCTTTCATAAACGTACCCGTAACACAGCTAGGAACACATCTCTTGCCGCTCGAATGACCGTTTCGTATCATCGACACCTACGACTTCAAGACTCTTTCGGTTTCTAGTCCTCATTTAGCTAAATGAAAATATTCAATCATATGTGTCACCTTGTGTCATATCGTACAGTGGAATGAGCTTCCCCATCTAGCCACTAATCGCTTCCCGATAAGCTGGTGTAACATATAAAAAGCCACTGAATGTACTTGTGCGCTGCTCGGGTTTTCTGCGCATGCATTTTCGCTTTTCGCTTTATTTTTTGACAACCTGGCACCCTTCTAAAAGGATCTATTATAAATTAATATCCGTTTCAATACACGGTACATCAGCGTGATGACAGCGTCACAAGAAATCAGAAAGTGGCCAATCATGCAACCCTCTAGGCATGCAACCAATGGCAAGGTGCGGTCATCAGTAAGGCAATCGTGAGGCACCGTTCCCACACACGCATGAAAGCCGCAAGTACATCCCGTACATCGCCAGAGGGCCAAAGAGATCCTAAAGGAAAAACTGATAATGGCTGCTTATAGAATATGCCTCCCGTATTGGTTAGCATCAGATAACTTTATATCGTGCAAACATGTTAAAAATGACCATAATTCCATGTTCGTTAATAACCTGTGAGTGCTTAATTGATTTGTGACCTTGCATTTCATTCCTATTCTTGCATTTCACGCTTTCTGTTCGCTCCTGATCCTCGGTCATCTCTATTGGCTGT
Organism: Amblyomma maculatum; assembly: GCF_055883805.1. Lineage (NCBI taxonomy): Eukaryota > Metazoa > Arthropoda > Arachnida > Ixodida > Ixodidae > Amblyomma > Amblyomma maculatum. The sequence goes on from NC_139344.1 coordinate 341,782,202, forward strand.
ATGATCGAATTCAGCACGACGCATGGGCCGAAGCGTTGACGCCTTGAGCAACCAAGCGCCAGTGAAGCAGTTGCTAAACCCTCCGCCTATTCGCGTGGTATCACGACGGAGAGCCTCCGTGTCCACGATCCGGACGATCGCTCGGTGGTCCCGACTCCCGGCCCCCGGGTAGTGCTGCCGAAGAGGAAGACGAAGAGGCGGGCAATGACGGGGACTAGGGTCACTCCGGCGGCTCAATGTCAAAAGCGCAGGTGAATGACTCTGGGAGCTACAGTGCGAAGAGTAGAATCCCGCTCTAAAACTAAACAGCTCCACAGGAAGGAATCTAGAGACGCACCACGAGACTTCTTGAAACCAACCGCGCCGGCAATGTCAGCCAGTTCTCTTACATGGGGCTGAAAAGCTCTTCACGGGACACCGAGTAGAACAGTTGCTGCCCCATTCGAACAACAGTTGTACATTCCAAGACAGATCATCCGTCGTTTTTAGACAACCCTGTTTCTAGTCGTTATGCGAGACGAAGCTCTCCGACCAGTCGGAGGTGCCACTGCAATAAGGCCGTCGTACCGTTCCGAATGTGCGATCCCCCAAAGGGATATATGACCAATTATAAAAATAAGACCCCGAAAGTAGCTCAAGGAGAAACCCCTGAAGTTCTCGGCCTCGGTGCAGACAACGAGCCTCCTACTAAACGACTGTCACCCCCTCACCCCTCCCCCTACATCCCTCCCTTCCTTTCTCCCGGTACAAATCGCGGTTTCTTTGCGTCGTACCGACCGCACTGCTCCTCGGAACTACCAGGAGAAACAGGAGTTATCCCGCCGGCCGACTATTGCATTCACGGCGACAAGGTGTATGCGCCGCCCATTCACCCTTCTCTTTTCAAATGGACAAAACCGCAAAGGTCGCTGCCCTCCGCCCTCGAGTGGGTGGCGTTCCTGAACCCGCCGCGGCGCGACACTAGTCGCCGACGTGGCTGGCAGCGCTATACGACACCTAAAAATCGCCTGTTTTCGGCATCGTTAAGTCAAATTTCCCCATTCATCCTTATCAGTGGCCACTTCCGGTCGTTTACCTGTCTCGAGCACGGTTCCTACGGCGGTATGAGCGCGGCGACTTTTTTTGCTCTCAGTGACAACAAAGAAATCAGGGTTCGTGCCTGGAGCAAAAAGGTGAGCGACGGAAGCTTTGATGTACCCATGGAGCGGAACTACGCAAAAGAAAACCTGAAGCGAATCCAGCCAACAAGGGCTCCTTTGGGGCGTCTTTTTTTTTTCTTTTTTTTTTTTTTTTTGGGGGGGGGGGGGGGGGGGGGGGGGGGTTACACGAGTAAGGAAAAAAGTGAGGTTGTCGCCTTTGTTGCCTTCTCCCATTTTCCGCATGTTTTCCGGTTTTTCTGCGACGCCAGTGAAAAAAAGAAAAAAGGAGGGTGGGAAGGGGGAACACACAGCTTTTTCTTTGGGAGCCGCTATTGTTGCCATTAGCTTCTCGAAAGCATGTTTTTTTATTGCTTGTCTCAACTCTACTTTATTGTTCGGGCTATTAATCTGTATTTTGGTAGTAACATCTGTTTCATTTATTTTATTGCCAGGCGACTGTGCTTTTATCCACAATGTCGAAATTTGTAACTGAAGCACAGTTTACATTACTGACCAAGCCTTTGTGACAATTTGTAAAATCCCGACCTTTGGGTCACTCAGACCCCCGTCAGACACGGGTCTTATGGAAAGATTGACAACTGGAGATGTCATTGAACTCTGGCTAGTAAACACGGCGCACAATGTCATAAATTTCCCGTATCCACATCCCACTCTCCCGCTCTGATAGAACGGAGTATTGAGTGCATGATACTCTGAATTGCTCGCCGTTGATTGCGTCCATTTATTTGAAAGAGCGCGGACTTACGTGCGTCGCAGCGGCAGGACTAAGGCGTTCTCTAATGCAGTTGGTTATTTAAGATAACTGTGCTAAAAGTCGTTTTTGTCATTGTCCTCTGCTGGAGCGCTAAATGTACATATACGCACCTTAGGGACGATGATGAGGTTTTCTTCGGTAGAGACTGTAGTTAATTAAACAAAACTTCCGCTTTGGAGATGTGGTGCATAGCTTTTTGAAAGAGTATACGTGTGTCCTGTGTCTTTCTCGATCGGCTATCCGTGTGTTTCTTTTATTGCGCTAATATTCCTTCCGAAATACCACAGTCGCAAATTAACGACATATGCGCAGCATAACAGGAATACGGGAGAGGCCTTCGCCTTGCAGTGGGTATAGTCAGGCTGATGATGATGATGATGATGATGACAATACAAGAATAGCGCAAAAATGTCTGGAAGCCCGTTGGGGAGCTTCAAAGCCCCAGACGTCGGAACCGGGCCGGTTATAGGCCCAAAGGATCACAAAGGTTTTTCTGTTCAGAAACCAACTTCATATTCCTTCATCTTCCTTAATAAAGCTACTACTGACGTTGCTACTAATACTATACTCTTACCTATACGTACTCCTGCTAGCAAAGAAACAAACGACTCTACATATACGGACTGCCAGCGCACAGGTCACGCAATATTGGATTTTGCTCGCTATTGCCCAACTCAGCCACTGAGTGAGCGGTCATCAATCCTAACTGCTACAACATCGCGCGACAGTGGATGACTAGAAAAAGAAAAGGGGGATGGGAAAGCTCAGTGCCTCTCAATCTATTCGTTTGTTAGAGTCGCTTTCCACGGAATGCCTGTCAAACCTCTGGACGTATTTTTTTTTTTTTTTACTTCCAGCATTAATTGCATCTCTACACAACATACAGCTCTACAGAGCACTATTGCGGGCAAATAGTTGATGCGCCGCAGTGTCAGTGGTACGCTAGTCCCAGAGGCATATAGGAAAGCCTCCGCTTGACCTGCTCAATGAACTTCGCTTGGAGTAGAAATATTCGAGGTCTCGTTTTCTAAAAGCGCGATAACTGGCTCTCTAAACGCATTGAATGATCTGAACTGAATTCGATGCAATGTACGCGTAGACTTGAGCTCACTGAACGCGACGAGGTGCAGGGCAAGCGAAGCCGAAAGAGATGCAGCTGGCAGTGGACGCACTGCATGCAGTCAGAGCGGGGCGGCACTTGAACGCAATAAGGCGCGGTGCAAAGCAATGCATTGCGCGCGAAGGCGGAAAAGATCGCGCGCGAAGCTCCACCAGTGCTTTTGCACAGCACAACATGACGGAAAGCGCTTTCCCCGAAAGGCTGCGCGCGTGGCTGCCAAAGTGGTGAAGGGGGTGGAAGAAAAGGTCTCCCCATTGTTCGCCAGGAATAACCGCTGACAACAAAGCGCGCACAAGGGGCGTGTTGACAGACAAGGCGGCGACAACAGCGGCAACACACTCCGCGCTCGCGAAAAACGTCAGCGCTCACTACACATTTGGGTGAAATCTGCCGCATCCGAGAGGAAATGCTAGACTTGTGTAAGATACGCCAGAAGCAGAATTTCACTAATTTTACTGATTTTATTTTTGAATTGCACCGACAGCGAAAGGGCCGGACATTTCAGAAATTGACAGCTTCTGTTTCTTAAAGAGAAATCTTCATCATTACGTCATGCATGTATCAGCCAAGGTCAACCTGTCCGGCCGCTTGACTTTGAAAAGATTTTGTGACCTTGACATGATTAAGTGTGCTGCGTCTTCCTTTTCCCAACTTAGTTTATATATAAAAAAAAATAAAATCTCCAGGATTGAAAAGACGCTGTTGCGGGGGTTATTGCGCTACTCTCATCATCAGAAATAGGGCAAAATACGGCAGACAGAAAAAGAAAACATACGCAGAATAAATGAAGGTATACATACATATGCATAGCGATTGTAGGATAAACAACAGCGCTGATTCTGAGATAAAAGTGAAGTTCGTAATGAATGAAAAAGTGAAATTATAAATAGCAGTCGGTAAGCTCACCCTGTAATTTTTGGCTTAATTAAAGTCTTTAACTACTACTGCTACTAGAATCCAGGCGTTCCGCAAAGGCGTTGTTATGTTTTGTCTGATATTCCGTCTAAATTGGTGAACACTGGCGCTTACCTATGCACAAGCAATTAATGTCGGATATGTGTTGCGTAATACAGTTATTTCATTATTTTTACTTTGGGGGCCGTAATTGATGTGAGCACTATAACTACATCAAGAGACTGCACGCGAGCCATGTGGGGTATTTGTATTTATATAAAAACAATAGAAATGTTCATAGTCGTGTATTATTTTTTTTTCTCCACTAAGTTAGCTAATTAATGTTTATAACACAGAAAAAAAGATAACACATTGTAACAGTCAAACATGTCAGCATGCTAGCAGGATTTCCACCCAACATACGCAAGGCTCTCTTTTACAAAGAGAACAATCTATGCACGTGCCCCAACTCCGCACCAAGAGATTGCACACGAGACGAGGATAAACAAACAAGGCCACGCATAAAACGGCGGCAGCAGCTTGGCGAGTCCTTGTCACTTATAAAGCAGCAGCAGCACACGTCACACAACCCGACACGCACATTATTTTGGAAAACGGAATGTAGAAAAAAAAATAAAAAAGTGCAGCCTGTACAAATCAAAGTGAAACACAACAGAGCACGGGAAGAAGGGGGTAAAAGATAAGGAATGTACAGCTTTGTAGAGAATAAAAATGTGACACACATTAACAAACTGATAATACTATACACTGTACTAATTTTCTTCCATACTAAAAAAAAAAAAAAAGTGAATAACAAGTCTCCTAGTCGCAGGCTGATTGGTTATGGAATATCAAACAAGGAATCACTCAACATTGTAAATGCACTGCAATGAACAAATACGAAGGAAGGAGCACACAAAGGTAATACAGCGAACGAAAGCGATATTGTAGCACGCATTTAACACAGCATTCACAAAGGTGCGTATTCATAAAAAGGGAATTATAGGCTAGAAAAACAAAACAAAAACAGAATACACAAAGCTAGCAAAAAAATAACAGTACTCTAAATTATATAAAACATTCAGTGCATTTGGATTAAGGCCAATAATACCAATGTTGCCTTTTAGGTATGTGTTAAGTATATGCAGAATTTAATATTTTAACGCCTGGAAACCGGAATTAGTGCGGAAGAAGTGACGCTAAAACTCAGGAACATGTGTGGGGTTACGTGATGGAGCTTTCATGGTTAATTCGGTTACTTGTTAAAATATTGATTTCAGCTTTCTTATCCCTGATTAGCCCAAGGCAAATAAAATTAAAACTCTGGAAAGCATATAGGCGTGCATCGAGATAGGGCAGCCATATGGAGGGTTCTTCCAGCGCAGGTATATACTGTACCCGCACCGAAGCGCACTATACTCTCGGAACAATGACCTTGATGATCACGGCGATCCGGAATTTCATTCGATCATGCAGCTCTTTGACAGGCTTAACAAAGACATCCCAAATCACAACATTGTTTCTTTCAACAGGCTAAATTCTGACACTGATCCGAACCTCCTTCGCTGCAGGATGTCAAGAACGTCACTACCAGTAAGAAAACAATGATCAGTGGTGCCTGGCGTGCTACACAGGCGATATTTGAACGTCATGACACAAACTTCTACTTAGCGTGAAGCCGTACCTCCACAGGCAGCGTCGATGGGTGCCAATTAAAGAAAAAAAAATAGTTTTCGCCGATGACTGAGTGCGCATTCGGTTGACAATTCCAAAACACTGACGTCAAGAGTCCCTTGACAGGATTGCCGGTACAACGGTACAGGAAATAGGCTCAGTAGCAACCTAAGATCTAGTAAAGAGCGCACAATAAGAAAATTTAAGGTGTCAGCAACTTTCTTAAGGAATCCCGATAGAGGCCCCTCACGAGCCAGTTATGTCGGTGCAGATAGGTCGGCAAATTACATACAGATCCTTAATTAGCCCAGCTGCTAAAAAGAGGCACATGGTAAAGGGTCGCGCGATAGCTCTTGCCTGGCTCTGGCCCACCGTGCTCTGGCCTGACTGAGCACAGTGTTTCCAGGTAAAAAAACATGGATAGAGAGAGAGAGAGAAACACCTTATTTAAGAGCGCAAATTAAGCACTCAACATATCCTTCGCCTGGTTGGAGGTTCAAAGCCGGCTTTGTTTTCTCACAGCGAAAGATAGATGACAGTACTGCGGAAAAGAAGAGCGCGCGCGAGAAAGGGGGAGAGAGTGCGTCAACGGCGTTTGTTGATGCCGGTACAATGGCAATCAAGGAAACGTTGGAGGCTTGTGCCGGAGCAAGCACCTATAATTAGTGTCCCCTCCAACACTGCATTTGCCGCTTCGCAAACAAGGCTGGCTACCCTCGTCCACATTCAGAGGAGCATTGGCCTCTGAAGCGACTCATTAACGCTATCGCGTTATGCCATTACGACGAAGCTTAACAGTTCCCCAGGTTTTTCGCATTTTGCCTCCACACTCTTAGAAAAAAGGTAGTATTTTTACTAACTTTAGGGTAGCAACTGCTTGTCACATATGTTACTACCTTGTTAGTAAGTGCAGTTAGCAATGGGAAGGTTAGTAACTGTTACTAACCTTCCTGTTGCTAACTTCAGTTACTAATAGGGTAGCAACCCATTGAGTTAGTAAGTGCAGTTAGTAACGGGTAAGTTAGTAAAAGTTACTAACCCTGCCGTTACTAACTGCAGTTGCTAAAAGGGCAGTAACTCATTGAGCTAGTAATATGTATACATACATATAAAACTTTTAAAATTCCTGCTGCTCACATCAGAACTGCCTCTTGAGCTGAACTACATGGACAGGGAGGGCACCTTTTGCTCTGCAAGTAATAACAATGAATATGTTTAACATCGGTAAAATCAGTATTATTACATTTTGAATTTAAGCCTGAGTCACATAATTGTAGCCCATTAATATGCACAAACAATTCTGCTGATGCACATTTTGTACCAAGCCAAACTTATAACTACAATTGATTCATATTCGGTGCTTTGCACTTGGTGAGGAGCAAATGTCTTGCTCTATTTCGCACTGCTGGAGAAATGCAGCATGCTCACGAATCAATTTATGCGCACACTTCCTAATAGGTGCATCTCAAACGGCTGTACATATAAATTTTGTTCGCATAAAATATTTCATCATCTCATCCCGGGCTTCTATTTCGCAAGCACAACACGCGTATTAATTTTACACGTAAAAAACATTATTCATGACATTTTTGCTAAATATCCGCATTTCCGCTGTGATATTCTAAACAGAAAAGGGAAATTTGCACTTCTATTTAGCCCTAGCTGAAATGCCATGGATGTGGTATCTGCAGAAGGTGTTTTCCCGTCACGCAAACTGAAAAATTAAAAAAAGTTGCCTTCTTTTACACAAGAGACTCCAATCAACTCTCATCAAATTATTGCTCATTGTCATATGAACAGGGGGCCAGAAGTTTGGTTCATGGATGTTGATCAGGAACTAAAATTTGCACTGTTTAAAAGCCAGGAAAAAATATACTCAAATAGCGCAGAACGGACTGAACTTTTATTTTCCCTCCAAATTTACATTATGCAGTCTTCTTCAAGCCCTCTTCAATGCACGATATGGTGCGCAGTACTAACAGGGTCCTGGTTGATGTTGAAGGCCACAAAAATGTTATAAAACAGCAAATGTGTTCTTGTTGTGGCTGCTGTACTTAATATCAAAAATCCAATATATTTCTATAACAGCTGCAATACCGTCTGGTCAATGGCATCCATATTGAGTGCCCCAAAAGTGGCGGCGGTTTCTTTTGCTTCATGCAGCTGCGAAGTCTCCAAAGAAAGAGCGGGGTAGGTGTCCTGCGCCAATACCATGAGTCAAAATTAGTGCCAATTTTATGAGTAAACTATCGAAGGGAAATTAAACAGTACACTTACCGGCCCTTTCAGAAATCTGGGCTGCTCTTTCAGAAGCATCGGCAATATGCGTAGAGCACCAACCGCGAAGCAGTCAACCAAAATTCTGTTATAGCACTGAGCAAGACTATGAACATGAAAAAGTTATACATACATTTTTTGTGCCTCCTTCCAATTTTTCGAGATGTGCTCCTATCTCGGAGGCTGTTTCTTTGGCACACCGTCGGCCCTTGGCCAGCTCCAAGCACCGTGCTCCGTAGTGATTTATAAATGCCAACAACTTCGGTACGAAATTTATGCCTGTCATTGCGGTGAAGTCCTCATGAAGCTTGAATGAGAAAAATTTTCACTTAATTACTAAACTCAATATTTTTATCGATAATATTAAAACATAAATCGAGACACAAAAGGAAAAACCTGACAGAAGTCTGTCTGGTTGGGAAATTTACCTTAAGGTACAGGTGAATAACCCCAACCCCAACAAATTTCTTTAACAGAAAGACACGAAGTTTCGAAGCGGACTTGGCTGCTTCTTGGTGTAACTCCGGGCGAGGCGCAGCTTGGTTTTTTAATTTTAAGCCCCTGCATTGACCACCTCCGTGTCAATGGCCGCAAACCATAAATGTATGAAGAGGGAAGGGTCCCAAGAGAGCGATTAACGTTCCCCGTTGTTTGCTGAATATGCCACGACTCAGGTAAAAGCCTCCTGCGCATATTAGTGTCATTGTCTTTTATAACCGTTCTATTGAAGTCGATTTTGTGATCGCATCTGTTGCAGTGTTCGGACACCGCACTGGCTGACTATGCATTTGTTAAACGTCCGCTCTGTGTTGCTTCATGCTTTCCTCGAAGTTTTTCTTTTCCCCTACATATGAAGCCGGGTAGACCAAGCAGGGGTTTTGTATAGACCATGCTTTGAATATTTTTTTAGGGTGGCGGTCTTTCGGGCGAGATAGGAGACGTTCGATGCTGGTTGCCAGACCCTTCCCTCTTCGCACATCCATGGTTTGCGACCATTGGCGCGCAGGTCGTCAACACAACGGCTTAAAAATCCAAGCTGCGCCTTGATTAGAATTACACCATGAAGAAGGGGCCCAGTCGGCTTCAAACCGTCGTGTTTTTTTGTTAAACTTAGATGGGGTTCTTCACCTGTACCTTGAATGAGGACAATGTGCATTCATGCGAGAAAGAATTCGGAAAAGGAATAAATGTAGCATCCTGCTCACCATTTCCGCATTCGATAGAGCTGGGTAATTTTCGATAACTTCGGCTGTTGATGACTGCGTGTCTTTCATCCACTGCCTCCTTGATGCACTAGCTGGTCTGTTTCATCAAATCGGATAGCTTCGTGTTATAAGGAGAAGGCCGCTTGACCTCTTTTTTCATGAACTCCACGTGTCCATTAACGGTCAGTTCATCATGCAGAATTGCTGCGTCTGGTGGGCGATTTGTAGTCTGAAAAGAAACACCAAAATGAAGAGCGGCAGGGCTGAATAATCTACATATAACACAAAAAGGGCAAGCCTAACATATACTGTTTCTAACGTTTCTTTGAATTACGTTGCATCGTTTCTGTTACTAGACATGCGCGATGAAGCTGTTTTCACTGCACTACTGGCCCAATCGCATTAGTCAGATCACAGTGATTGTGCGAAACAACCCTATTCAAGGTAAGCCAAGGCAAAAACAATCGAAGCTGAGCATTTTCTTCCTGTGTAAGCTATTCACAAAGGAAAAATGCAGTGTTAGGAAATACATCAAGTTAGAATGCCCGGGGATGAACATAGCTGAATTGCCGCAAAAGTGCTTTCGATATTTATCCCTTTAATGAGAAGTATTTCTGAATGCTTGAAAATGCTCATGTAAGTCTGAAAGTCTTACTTTCCACTGAAAAACATGTCAGAAACCCACGTTTTCATCTGCTATTCTGATCGAGGCTAGATCAGGCAGGACATCAACGGATGAGCGTATCAAACATCGCCGATCGCTGCCTGTCACTCTGATAAGGTACCCTATTCAGGCGGCAGTCCACATTGCACATTTTAGGTTCGGAAATCACTTACCTCCATCCGTCCTCTCACCAAGGCATGACCAAAGTCCGTGTTCTTCAAAGCATCCACAACATCGGCCTGCGCTTGTCCTTTAACAATGATTATCTTTTTGCGCTCTTTAAACAATGGTATTCGAATGAACGGAGTTCCGTAGCCATTCTAACACGTGGATAATGTTCTGATCAAACGCCTACAACATGCTTGACAAACACGCACGCACGCGAAACTGCGCGAAACGAGCAACAAGCGGCTTCCCGCGCGACTGTGCCCCGAGTCCCCGACGTAACGTAACACAATCGTGCACCCGCCAGGAGCCTCAACCGACGGCGCTGTCGGCGCCGTCACCGCCGTCCACCGGCCAGTTTGGTGTCTGGAGGGGGAAGCGTAGCAGGCATGGCAACAGGAGCCGGCGCGCCGCTGCTGATAGCTGCCGGATCTCAGCCTCCCTTGGGGTTGACAGGTTTTTTTCGGGGCTCAAACATAGCTAAATGCATCAAATATTTTGAGTCTGGACATGTACGCCATGTGAAAGACTTTTGCATAGAAAACGGAAGCGAAGTGTCTGGCCGATGCATCGCACAGACGTCCTCGAAATGCATCAAACGGGCAGTAATATTCTTTAGTTGGCTGTAAGCAAGGTTTATGTTTTCCTTTTTGTACTCAGCTGTCAACCGACCAGGCATATCGGAGAAGCCAGCTGCAGCTGCAAGGCAGGCATTGCAGGAAAATGAAAACATGTTGCTGCTGTGACAGTGTTTTTAAAGCGCAGCGATAAGTTGCCGAAAACTAGTCATCCGCAAGCATTAGGAATACCAAGTTCCAGAAAAGTACCCGAAGTTTTCGACGGTTACCAATTGAAACTAGAAGGAATCGAAAATTATTTTCTCGCGAACGATACGCTTTTAATAAAGAAAAATGTATACATGCTACTACGTAGGACAGTCATTTTCCTCATGCCACCTCACTCTGGCCACTTTCGGCAAGCTGCTATTCGTGACGTTTCTGCTCAACGATGACGAGGAGGGATGGAAGCCGAGTCGATGGCGAAGGTCATACATTGCCATTGCACAGCATATCGTGGGAACGCACCGCCGGCGGGTTTCATTGAGGTGTGACGAGGCGCCACGTCAGAAACGAGAGCAGCCGGCGCCGATCGCTCGCTTCAAACAACCACTGCCGTGTCCGCCAAGAACAAAGAGCCCTTCCCTCGCGGTGTTGCCTTACGCGCGCTGCGGCTTCACCTCCTCTGTTTCCGAGGTCTATGCAATGGCTCTGTGGCCGCGTGAAAGTAAACACATGCAGGTTTTATAGCTCCTCCTTTTCGACTTGATCGTTTTGTTCACTGGACATATTTACTCTGCCTTATTTGCTTTGCTTATTGGCATTTATATTGTATATTATTATTAAATGCAACACCTAGCCATACTTTTCATTTATTTTTCCTGTTCCGTTTTCACAGAAAGGTGAATAGGGGATCGGAGTTCGTGAATGGTACGCAAAAAGTGTTTAATGCTTCATCAACAAAGCATTGCCCTATCAAGTTCCTTTGAGGTGCGATATACAGTGTGAATTATTTTTTTAACGTTTACAGCTCATCAGTTTGAAATCTGACAGAGTAGCATCGGTGTGGCCTAATCATGTACACAGCTAGATGGACACGCGCGTGATAGAACTTGGTGATTGGACAATTACACAGCAAACTACATATAAATGGCGGCATGATAATATTGCACAATTGAAGGCTTTCAACATAGACGCTGAGTCGAGTTCTAAGTTTTCCTTGATTGGCAATGCAGTTAGAAAAATTTGGATAACATGTACGCATTTCAGAGCTCGTTAAGCTCATGGCTCGCATTCCGCATGTTTAAAATGGTGTAAAGCCCTTGATACAGAAAATGCGGAATACGCTTGCCTATTTGATGACACAGAAGCAATTAACGTGACTTCAGCGACAATACTTCAGCGTCCGTGCAGCGACGTCCTCTTATAAATCTGCAAGGCGGGAATCCTCTTAAATGCCTATGGCCGAGGTAAACTTTTTTTAGATGCATAATCATTATGAAAGCTTTAAAACTGTACTCAACTTATATGTTTACGGCCTTCAACTGCACGATATATATCCCTCTCAAAATGAAACTAAAAAGGCTGCCTAGCTAATTTTACATAGCCTTCGAGCTCTGTCCGCCTTGCTGTACTATCCATCCGCACGGAAGTTGCGCTCTTAGATTTTAAAAATGGCACCTATACACGCCTAAAAAATTACATGTATAAAGGGATGTTTCAGTTACTAACTTGAGCACACAAGGTAGTAACAGAGACGTAGTAGTAAAAAGTTAGTAACGGTCTAAGAACTTACCAAGAAGTTAGCAACGGGGAAAAAGAGGTTAGCAATCGCTGCAGTTACTAACTTTTCGCTCGACTAGAATGTTAGTAATGGTCGTAGAAGTTAGCAATTGCAAGCAAAAAGTTAGTAACTCCAGCCGTTACTAACTTTTTGCTTGCAGTTACTAACTTTTTACTAACTTTTTTTTAAGAGTGCATCGAAACGCGGCCGCCGCGGCCGGTTCGAACCCGTGTACTATGGCTAAGTTGCCGAGCACCCTATAACCGTATTAAGCTACCACAGTGGTTTCTTTGCCTTAAATCGCTATCACTTAATCTGTTATCCACTAGCAGGCACTGCCTGATATTTCTGTTCTCTTTTCTTGAGTACTGCTACGATCAAGTATGAGTGGCTAACCCACTCGGCCCTTTTCCGTTCAACTACCATATTTCTTCCCACAGCTCGCTGCGTTTTCAGAACTTTAATTTTAACCTCGCATAATTTTATAGTTTCTCGCGTGTCTCAGCGATGATCTGAACAAATGACATTTCAACTCATTTGCCCTTCAATCGATCAGTGCACTGATATTACTGCCTCAGTTCACCGGCGCATGTGTAAAGGAAAGCGTCTTTGCACCCACAGATGCAGCATTTATTTCATATGTCGGCGTGCACTTTCTTGGGCTGTCCTTTCAGCCACGTCCTCTTGACAAAAGGAGGGAAGAAGCGACCGATCCTGCCGCGTCAAAACCGCCGCAGCTGGAACTGTCACCGCCGCTTGGCACGAAGAGGCCGCTGAAATGACAGTCACTCTTTCGGCGTCTTCAAAAGGCGGCCACTGACACCGACATCACGTTTAGAACGGAAGGGACGCAATATACTCTATGAGACGGAATAGATCGGAATGACTCTTGCACTATAGAAAAACAATATAAATAAGGAATAAAGAGAATGTGAAATTGATATCAGTGAACGGCCAGCAGAGAATGTGAAATCGAGTCGGCGAATCGCTTATATGCTTGTGCCGGTGGGGAACAAAATGGGTAAGGTTTTTATTATTTTTTTTTTATTGCAACCATTTGACAGCAGATGTTCTTCGCGAAGGCAGACAAAAAGCAGGCTTTCTGGATTGCTGATTATGGAAGAACAAAGAGAGAGGGGAAACAAATTTTCGCAAGTGTCTCTCCCGACATAGCAAACAGCTCCAGCCTGACTGCTTAAAACGGCAGATGGAGAGCTTTTCGAATTTCGGAAACCACCAACTCGCTCATCAAATATTTTATCTATTTCATTACCAACAGCGTTGTAGTAACCGATTAAAATGGCCTTTTAGCTCTGCCCCTTCCCTGCGTGAGAGGGGGCGCCTGCCCTTCTCAGGACACTACAGCTCTTAAGCGCGCACAAAAGCTATGAGAAGTATGTGGGCACGTGCTATATATTCCGGCGGGGTTAAACCTGTGACTTTTTTCTTTTATTACTCCTACTCCACACTGGGGGTTCCCATAAAAACGTTAGTAAAAAGTGTTAAACTTTATGAACCAAACCAAGATTGGAAGCGGCTGCGACGCACAAGAACGCGTGTCGTCTGCTAAAGATGCTGTTTTGGCATAGAAGGAGGAGGAGGAGGAGGAGGAGGAGGAGGAGGAAATGGCTCCTGGTCCCATTTGAGTTGCTAGCGGAATCGTTTGTCGCGGAGGCTGTTCAGAATTCTGGCGAACAAACCACAATAAGGAAGAGTAGCTGCGGGATTTAAAACGAAGTGAAGAAATGGGGGTGCCCGACACGGTTAAGCCAGAGCATGGTACGACACGGTTAAGCCAGAGCATGGTACGATAAACAGAGGGTATTGCGATTATACATGCTTGCTGTGTCATCCTTCCGGGCAACAGCTATAAGTCGTTGGGATTTAACTGCTCTGTTACTTCATCAGGAATCCCGCCGCGTTGAAGGTCACTTGGAGGCAGCAGATGAAGAGAAATACCGTATCAGTCATCGCACGATGACAGTCTCTGACTGGCAAATACATTCAGGGTTTCCTCAGAAACTGAAATTCTTTAGTGTGGGGCGCTTAACGTCAAGGAGGAGAAGGAGCAGACATCCCCGGCCAGTGAAAAAGAAACAGCTTAAGCTTCGCCTTCAGATTAGACACGAGCGCCTTAGCCTTAGCGTCGCCTTCTCAATCAGCCAATTTTCGGCATTCAGAGTCTGGCATAATAGAGTTCGGCAGCGTTAAACGTCTTTGTTTTTTTGTTTTTGTTTTTGTTGTTGTTTATTTAAAGCCTAGATGTAGTATATGTCCCAATTTTGGTATAGTGCACTATATTTTTATTTTATTTTATGCTACCCTGTTTTTTTCTCCGTGTCGTTCAACCTCTTTGATCTCCACACCATATCCATAGCAATTTTTTTATTTCCGCCGCCCCAGTTCATGTTCAGAAGACACCGAGGCTGGCAAACGTCTCTATAATTGCTTCCCGGGATCGAATCCCGGCCGCGGCGGCCGCTTTTCGATGGAGGCGAAAAGCAAGGCGCCCGAGTGCTGTGCGATGTCAGTGCACGTTTAAGAACCCTAGGGAGTCGAAATTTCCGGAGCCATCCACTACGGCGTCTCTCATAGCCCGAGTCGCTTTGGGACGTTACACCTCACAAACTAAACCAATATTTTGCATTATTTTAATGGGGAACCAAATATACTTCTACTTCTCGTGCACACCGAGAATTCGAGGTATACATGCATATGTTGTCGGTTCGAATCCTTATCATAAGGTGCAGCCTCCAACTGGACTATGCTAATCGGGAAGCGAAATGGCGTGACACCACACTGAGCATTGTCCCCCCCCCCCTCCCCCCTCGCACGCACACACAAAAAGAAAAGAAAGGAGAAAGGTTGTGCTACAATAATTTGGTCCGAAATGCCGTGTCTTTTTTTTTCTTTTTTTTGCGACACATTTTCTAATAATAATAATAATAATAATAATAATAATAATAATAATAATAATAATAATAATAATAATAATAATAATAATAATAATAATAATAATAGTTGGTTCACGGAAGGGAAAGGCGCGGTAACTGTCTCACTCGTTTTCTGTGGACACCTCAATCGTGCTGTGAGGGAAGGGAGGAAGGTGGGAGTTAAAGTGGAAAGAGAGAAAGAGGAGCCCGTAGTGGAGGGCTACGGAGTAATTTCGACCACCTGGGGATCTTTAACGTGCGCTGACATCGCACAGCACACGGACGCCTCTTCGTTTCCTCTGAGTTAGGCGACGGTGACGCCTTTTCTAGCACACACCACGCCGGGGTGGTGCAGTGGTAAGACGCCCGACTACTGTGCCGGAGTACCCGGGTTCGAACCCGACCTCGGTGGCTGCGTTTCGATGGAGGCGAAACGGAGTGGCGTCCGTGTGCTGTGCGATGTCAGTGCACGTTAAAGAACCCCAGGTGGTCGAAATTTCCGGAGTCCTCCCCTACGGCGTCTCTCATAGCCTTAGTCGCTTTGGGACGTTAAACCCCACAAACCAACCAACCAACCAACCTTTTCTAGCACACGTGGGACAAAATAAGAGCGCTTTAGCGCCATCTATAGGCTCCGCCGCGATACGACGCCTCTCGATTGCCAAACGAGGCGTTCGCGCTTTTACGGAGTCACTGGTTTTCGCTCGTAAAATCGAATAAAGAGAATTTCGGCCTTACGCCGAGACTGTTCTGCACATCAAGCGATGGCAGGGGCAAACAGCATCTGCAAATGGGAATAATAATCAATCAATCAATCAATCAATCTTTATTTAATGTGCGCAGGAACAACCATGTGGTCTTTGTGCTGCAGCACAAATAAAAAAAAAGAAACAAAAATGAAAAAGCACTAACATGTTTACACACACAAAGAGAACACAAAAAAAGAAATAAATAATACATGAAATGAAACAGACGAAAAGTATCACGGAAAGTAAGCAAACAATGAGTAGCATCACTTATATACACAGTGAGAGAATTTTTTAGCACACCAGGAAATAAAGAAAAAAAAAAACGAACGGTAGATAGAAGACAAAAAAAAAACAACAACAAATAACTGACATTGATTATAGTAATATAGAAATATACATAAAATAAACAACCCTTCCAGGCGCAACAAGTGCATGGTACTTAAAACACAGGCTAGAAATACAGAATAATACAATAAAGAAGTAAAATTGAGCAAGGGGCAGTAAGATTCGAATATAAAGTTTCAAGTTGAAATATAACTAAGAAACGGATAAAAAGTAGTTCACGATACAGAGAGCATTGAACAGGAGAAAAAGCAAAAAGTGAAGTAAATACAATTTAAGGCTAGAAAGTGGGAGTTTTAAGTGATAAAGTACTATTTAGAATACAACGCTACGAACATCCAATGTAAATGAACAGAGCGAGTTTTGGAAGATGTCAAGGTGAGGACAAAAAGAGTTAAATAACCACTGCATCCTGTCCAGAGGGGAGTGGGAATGAAGAGGAGAAACCTGAAATGGTCTGAATTCCCTCATGCTCTTTCGCGGAACGCGCAGTAGGATGTACTCTAAGAGCTGAGGGCACATAATGTGGCCATGAAGGAGTTTGTACAGAAATATGATATCAAGTCTGATGCGACGGCAGTGAAGGGTAGGAAGATTCAGTTGGGCGCTCCTGGTGGAGCGAGAGGGGGAAGTTGCGCAAGGAAAGCGATAATGAAATATCCGTAAAAATTTTTTTTGTACTCTGTCAACCTTGTCCAAGTTCGATTTGCAAGTGCCATTCCAAACAACCGACGCATACTCCAAGACCGGCAGGCATATGGACAGGTACAGTTTTAGGAACGGAAGTGGAGTATGGAACTCTCTCGAAAGTCTGCAAACGAATCCGAGTGTGCGCATAGCCCGCTGAGCAATGCGGTTAGTGTGAGAGGAGAAGCTGAGGGTGCGGTCAAAAAGTACACCAAGGTCATTAATTTCATCAACCCTATCCAACAGCACGGAATTCACAGAATAATGGTAGAGAAAGCTATGTGTTTTACGAGTAAAGGACACAACCCTAGTTTTGGAAGAATTGAGGGTAAGTCGATTCATCGCACACCAATCAGAAAAGGCAGATATGTCCGATTGCAACAACACGCAATCTTGAAAAGAATGTATTACCTTGAATATTTTTATATCATCAGCATAAAGAAGAAACGAGGAGTTCTTTATCGCCGCGGAAACATCATTAATAAAAACGGAGAAGAGAAGCGGGCCTAGTACTGAACCTTGAGGAACTCCACTCGTTGCAGGGTAAACGAAAGAAGTCTGTCCATTGACACTGACAAAGCAGAAGCGATCAAGGAGATAGTTGCGTAGGAGGGCTACGAGTGAGACTTCAACGCCAGAGAGTAGAAGTTTTTCAAGAAGTAGTGAGTGAGTAACAACGTCGAAAGCTTTGCTCATATCACAGTACACAGTGTCAACCTGACCCCTCTGAAGGACTGCTGCAGAGGCATACGTCATAAACGTGACAAGGTTGGTAGAAGTAGAGCGGCCCGACATGAAGCCATGTTGATTCGGTACTATGATATGTTTGAGATGGAAGGAAAGTACGCTGTGCAAAGCTAATTCGAACAGCTTAGAGGTTGCACATAGAAGAGAAATCGGACGATAATTGGAAACATCAGATTTGTTTCCAGACTTGAAGACAGGAAACACGCGTGCCATTTTCCACACGCGAGGAAAGGCAGTATTTTTTAAACAGTTATTAAATATGGCAGTCAGTACTGGTACGAAGATATAACTGAAGGCTTTTATTATGGCAGCTGGAATGCCATCAGGTCCAGGAGACAAAGATGGTCTCAGACGCTTAAGACTCTCAGTTATCAACTCCTCGTCAAAGAGAATGGAATTAGATAGTGCACCAGATGGGAGGCAAACGGAATCACAATGTGGATGTTTGTAAACGGAGGAAAAATGTTGTGCAAAACTGTCGGCAACATCCCGAATTTCCGAACCCTGAGAGTCAACTAAGCTGATACTTAAATCTGATTTAATGGAACGCTTGCGAACGTAACGCCAGAACTGACCAGGACGATTTGAGGCATTCCTCTCTAAAGACTCAAGATAGGAGTCGTAGTCCCGCTTGTATAAGCGTTTGCAAAGAGAACGCACACGGCGAAACTCATCTGCCCAATTGTGAAACCCAGGGCGTTTCGCTTTACGATGGGCCCGTTCCTTGAGCTTTAACGCCGTTATTAGTTCCCTTGAAAACCAGGAAGGGAACTTCCTGCGCGTAGGAGTATACAAAGGTATGTACCGACGCATACCATCAAGAACTATTTCTGTAAAGCGACTGACTTGTCTATCTGAATCATTAATGTCATTTAAAAGGGACCAGTCGACGGAAGAGAAGAAATTGAAAAGACCGACATAATCACCACGTGCATACGCGAAACGGGGCGAATTCCCCACCCGATCTGAATTAATAGAAGGTGAGGCAGAGAGAGCAGTAGTAACTAGAAGCGGAGGGTGAAATTTGTCACAGCGAGTCAGCGGTATGTCTGAACTCGAGACTCGAACACTTTCAAAATTCGATAGACAGATGTCAAGAATATTACCGCAACAGTTTGCAATGAAATTGTGTTGCTGCAAAGAGTTAAAGGCTATAAAATCAAGTAGAGCGTTACACTTACTTAATATGTAATGATTGTTGTGAGAAGAAATAAGTGAGTTCCAGTTGATACCAGGAGTATTAAAATCACCTAAAATAAGAAGTTTGTGTTTGCTATGACGGGTTATAACATGTTCGATTGAGAGCAGAACATAGCAGAATAATAATAATAATAATAATAATAATAATAATAATAATAATAATAATAATAATAATAATAATAATAATAATAATAATAATAATAATAATAATAATAATAATAATAATAATAATAATAATAATAATAGGCTCCCAGGAAACGAAAGGCGCAGTATCTCTCTCACTTGTATTGTGGACACCTGAACCGCGCCCTAAGGAAAGCAAAATAAGCTGTCTAAAAGCAATACAAAAATGACAGCATATGAACGGAATACATCGTTATTATCTGTGAAATGCACAGGACACATTTTAATGCGTATTACGTGCCTCATGTTGTCGCTTAGCATATGTATTTCACAGTGCACATGCTATTGTATGACACAGTACGGGTGAACCTTGAGCACAGTCGCATATATTTAACGGTGTGCAAGCTGAAAATTAGTTTTGCGCAAAGGAAACCTGAACGTTTTGCAATGCATTGAGAGAAAGGGTCAAGGAGCGTGACAGTGAAAGAAGACAGACAAAAAGCGGCGACGTGTACAGGGCTCCGGAATACTCGCTTTCTTCGATGAGACAACGAGAGAGTAGGAAGTTCGTTATCAAAGCCTCTTTGTCTACGAGACCCGGAGAGGAGAGGACCAATGCCCGACTGCCACAGCTGTCGTCATCGGGGTGAGGCTAACGTCGGCAGATACTGATCGTCAGATGCACCGAGAAGGGCGATCATCGTGCGCTTCTTGGAGCGACACGACAAGCTGTTAGGTGATAAAGAGCTTCGGCGCATGGCAGGCGGAATAAAACATAATGGGCTCGTTCATTAGAGTAACAGCGGCAACTTCCCATGTCACGAGGACGGGACGCCTTGCTTGTGACCAGTAAATATTGAGCGCGAGTCATGTGAATACGCCGTCACACGGAAACATCCCTCCATTGCTCTGCCGACCTGGATAGCATTCCTTGGCCATGGTTGCAGTCTTTATTCGCCATGGACATACGCTGATGCCTACGCAGTTTATTCAGGTGCAGCTATCGCTGTCACAACACCTGCGATGCCTCTGCGCATTTGTTGAAGGCAAGCCAGACAAACTGGGAGAAATACTACGACCCAGGGGAGTGTGCTTCTTGCGTATGTATGCCTAAAGTCACCGACCGCGTGCTTCGCGGCTTGGCTCCGGGACAGCAACAAATAGCGTTATATTCGAGTCAGCGCTGCAAAGGCGCGCACAGGCGTACGGTGACGGTGGAGGCCAACACACAAAGGTGGGCTCGGATCAGTGTCATCTGCCCCCCAACCCGCTCCCCCCTCCCCTTCTCTCGTGCCCTCCCCCATTAGACGACCGGCAGCAAACCACAGCGGTCCACGGCTTGACAAAGAAAGGAAAGCCAGAAGGAAAAGGATGGAATAAAGAAGAGACGGAAAGAAAAAGAAAGAAAAAGGACGAAGGCACACGTGCGGCACTTCCCGCGCGCTTCCGCTTTGTGTGATCCCTGCAGGTGCGGCCCTAAAGAGCGTCGGGCAGGCAGGCTCCGCAGGTGAGCGGAGTAGGGCTGCACCGCATTCCGCTTCCTATCGTCTCCGTTTGCTCGGCTGCCGGCGTTCGCATGCGTTTCCACCGTCCACGGCAGCAGCGACCAATGATTGTGAGGCTAGTGCACACGGGAGTGAGATGTAAGCTAAGCTGCCCGACAAATCAAGACCAGGCTGAGGCACGGGATGATGCGTCCACAGAAAGGGGAACAGGACAAAGGTGACGGGTTCTATCCTTCTCCTCTTTTCTTTGTTTTCTCTTTTTTTTTCTTGCATCCTTTCACTGTCTTTCCTTCCTCTTTCCAAGTCCCTGATTCCTATTTTCGTTTCTTTTCAGCTCGGTGATAATTGTTCGGAGCACAAACATGGCTTATCCTAATCTCACAGTCGGCGATCTTTTGATAAACGTGACATCACCGACCATGTTCACTCACAGAAGCCCGTTAGCAGCGGGAAGATCTTCCCTACCGGTTAAGCCTCAAAATAATTCATGCAAATGCATTCTCAACGAACAATGATTCTCTGCGGCTGCTGGGCCAGCCGCATGGTACCTACGCGCTATGTGTTTTCGTGAGCACACCACTGCGTCACGCGCTAAACCTTACACTTCAACGGTGTAGCGTCGCGACAACGGCATTATTTTGTTTATCACTTACAAATACGTTGGGCTTCGTATGTGTATAATACATATATATATATATATATATATATATATATATATATATATATATATATATATATATATATATATATTGCGTCTCCCGAGAGATTAAGGAAATGCAGGCTTTGGTGGGACCGTGAAAAAAAGGGAGAGAGAGATGTTGTTGCGGCTGTAGGAAGAAGGCAAAGAAAATGCACGGGCCTGCTACTGGCTCTGTAGCTGAGCCACAACCGCTGCCTGATTGATTGATTCATAGGAAGGGAAAGGCACGGTAACTGTCTCACTTGTTTCCTGTGGACACCACCGCTGATTGATTGATTTATAAGAACTTCCGGACAGGAGAGAAAATAAAGAAGGGAAAAGAAGATGGAGAGAGATACGCGTGCCGCAACAACAGCCATCGTCCACCACCGAAGCGGTGGCGGGTGCAATGACGGCTTACAACAGAAAAAATTCGGTGGCAGGCTAGCTCCCGCCTCAAGCGGCGGTGACCTACCTGTCCCAGCCCCATCAGGGCCAGGATCAGTCACCCTTCCCACGGAGAGAGAGAGAGAGAGAAAGAGGATTTTGTATCTCCCGCTTAACAACATTGCCAAAACACACCACGAAAAATGTGTGGTTTCTTAAGCCAAGTAGTCGTAATGGGTGTACACATGGGGCCCTATACATGGTCTTATTTTTTTATCATGCGTGAAGCGTTGTTGTGAAATGAAACGGAACAAATTTCGTTAAACCGTCGTGTACCGCCTTAGAGACTAACAATCTAGTCTCGTGAAGAGAGGAAGAGAGAAATAACTGCTTAATTTGTCTTTTTAAACATCGCCATCATCGCTCAGCGTCAATATGAAAGCTCGGGAGCGCCATTCAAATCGCCAGGTCCACATCGCTGCGATGTACTCCCTTTGATGGGGCTGGGGCAGGTAGGTCACCGCCGCTAGCCGCGGGGCTAGTTATGTTAATTGGTTCACAGGAAGGGAAATGCCCAGTTGGCACCGAATTTTTGTCTGTTGTAGGCCGTCATTGCACCCGCCACCGCTTCGTTGGTGGACGATGGTTGTGGCTGTAAGAAGAAGCAAAAGAAAATGCACGGGCCTGCTACTGGCTCCGTAGCTGAGCCACCTCCGCTGCCTCGTGCAGATAGAAGAGAAAATAGAGAAGAAAGGAAAGCAAGAGGGAAAGACAGACGCGCGCCGCAACAACAGCCGTCGTCCACCACCAGCGGTGGCGTGTGCAATGACGGCCGGAACAGATAAAAATTCGGTGCCAGGCGAGCCCCCGCCGCAAGCGGCGGTGACCCACCTGTACCAGCCGTTGTTGCGGCGCGTGTCTTTCTTTCCCTCTTCCTTTTCTTTCTTCTCTATTTTCTCTTCTGTCTGCACGAGACAGCGGAGGTGGCGTTACAGACGCAGTAGCAGCCCTGTGCATTTTCTTTTCCTTCTTCCTACAGCCACAACAACAACAACACACATCGCTGCTCAACCTTTTCCCGGCATGCTTCGCGTCGACTTTTGATCATTGGGAAAGGCGCACCACGTGACTCGGAGAACGCGGAGAAATGGAACGCGGGTGTGTCGCACAAGTCGAGGCTTGCTACAGGTGCACAAACAATGGAGAAGGGAATAACGGGTGCGAACACAAGAAATAGCAATAAAAGGCAGATAATTTCAGCATTGATCTCATATTTATCCTGGCATACGTGACATGACAGGTGACTATGAGTACGAGCGCTTGAGACTCTTTTCTTTTTTTTTTCTTTCAATCACTACGTGGCTCATATCTAAATCTATTTTTCTTTTGACTTTCGTAATCGAACAGCTGTACGCAGAAAGAATCCGTACAGCAGGCGGGAATGCTACATATAGAGCAAATGTAGAATGCTTCATAGTGATGACATGCGGGGGCATCGCAATACAGAAATCTGCTCAAAAGCTAGCCTTAGCAAGCAAGATATGGATTCGCTTGTTGGGACTGCATTCACACCAATAAATTCTTTTTGCGTTAATCCATGGCTGCGGTTGACTGTACATGGTTCATTTGTGACCTTGAAAAGTACAACAAATGAATGTGACTAAGCTATGCTGAGTATTCCTCCTCCCACTTTCTTGCGTTACCAATCGCTTCAAAAATATGAAAAGGCTCATGCGCCGGCATTCCTTTTCGTGGCGAGAAATGGATTTGGAAGCTCCACCTGTGGCAAGGATCATTCACCTATCGCATCCGCACGAAAGCCGTTTTTTTTTTTTTTACTTTTTGTGTGCTTTACGCCGAGCTCGGCTCAAAATGTTTAAGCCCCACAACGTATTTGCCTACCGGTGAACGTATCCTTCGCATCTACAGCGCACACCCACTCCACATTCCAGTTTTGAGTGAACGCAGAACGCCGAGATCGTTCGTCGCGTTCACGTGATGAAGAGAATGTGCGCTGCTCGTGTGCATGTGTGCTTCGAGGATTACGGCCTGGCTTTTCCCGGCTCATCGAGTGAGCGGCAGCAGCAGGCAAGGGACACCCTGGCAAAGGGGCGGAACCCGCCAGCTGCTCCATCTCTTCGTCATCCTGGAATGTGTCGCCACTGTTTGTTTTGCCACCGGCGACGCTGCGCGGAGAGAGAAAGCCATGCTGCGGTGGTAGCTCTACTGCGGCGTTTGCAGCACACAGCGCGCGCGAGCGGCGCGCCACAAAAGAAGACTTGCCGCTCGTGTTTGCGGTATCGCTCCGAAGCTCTTCCTTTGCTTACCGTAGTACGGAATCGAGGAAAAAAAAGGTTGGAAAAAGCCGAAAGGTGAGAAGGAAAAAACCAAGAGGGATGGGAAAAGAGAGAGGGCCCATCCTGCCTTTTTGCTGGGGCATTGCCGCTGCTGGCACAGGTGCGAGCCTGAAGACGACGTCGACGTTCTCCGCGAGCAGCCTTTGAGCGTGCATGCGCCCCCGCGCCTGCTGCTATTGTGTTTGCCGAAGGCGGATGGGGAGGGTGGCGAGCGCAGGAAATCGGCAGCGTCGTAAAGGGAAAAGGCAAGAAAGTCAATTTGCTCCGCGCACAGAGCCTCCCTCCCTCCCTCCCTCCCTCCCTCCCTCCCTCCCTCCCTCCTTCCCTCCCTCCCTCTCTCTTTCTTTCTTTCTTTCTTTCTTTCTTTCTTTCTTTCTTTCTTTCTTTCTTTCTTTCTTTCTTTCTTTCTCTTTCTTTCTTTCTTTCTTTCTTTCTTTCTTTCTTTCTTTCTTTCTTTCTTTCCTTCTTTCTTTCTTTCTTTCAGTCCTCCGTCAAAACGATAACTGTTTTATCAAGAGACAGGCCAGGGTTAGCAAAATAAGCAAGCAGTTTTATACGCGCTCAGGCAAAAAACTGTCGTCTTGGAGTCGTCTCAGCTCGCCTGTATTCGTTTATTTGAAAGAAAAGATCAAGAGATCTTGACTCAGCGCACACTTATACCGCGAAGATCGAAAATTACACTAGCGGCACTACCACCTAGTTGACCAAGTCCCTACGCTCATAGCGATGTGGATGACCATTCCCAATGTTAAACATTTCCTTGCGGCCATAAGCATTGAGCCCGTACAGCTGCCTTTTTTCCTGCAGCGTTCCCCTCTGCTTTCTTCGAATAGGGGCCACCGCTGTTGGATATGTCACCGCCGAGAATTTCGAAAAGACATTTATTGCCACAAATGACAAATACTAGGCAGTCGTGTGGTGCACGAACCTCGGCTGTCGCTAATGTCTCCAAAAAGACAGCTCAGAGATACATTTGCGAATAGAAGAAAGATGACTTCCCAGGAATTGAGGTCACTAAACTCGCCGACCTGTCACTGGCTCGCCTTTTAACTCCCCATACGGTTTGAACAAAATGTCACCGAGTTCTGCGGCTGCAGTAGTTGATGGACTATTGCGAGACGCGAGATCAGTTTTCATGATCTACGAGCTTGTAAGCTGCAACCATGGGACGTAAGGTCGTCTCCGGTGCTTAGTAACGGCAACTCCTCTGCGTTCTGAGTGGGTAAAACGGGCAGGACTAGCCCAGCTTGAATCACGTTCTGAATAATTGCATTATCCCTCGCTCATTATTCATGGACTGCACCTTTATTTATTTTTAACCAAGACAGTTATTTCCATTGTCATCAAGCTCAAATCATCCTACACGTTTCATATTTGCAGGGAATAGAGGAAACGTACGCTGACATAAAATAGAGTTAAATGATGTGTGTCGAGGTCACTCTTATACAAGTTACAAAAAAAAGAGTAACCGATTACAATTACAACTACTCCATTTTAAATGTAGCTGATTACAAAGGTGAACTGCAGCCCCAGAAAAGTAGCTGAATAATTACAGAACAGTAATCGATTGCTATTGCGTTATTTTACTTCCAACATTTTTAGTGCACACTAACTTGCTCAAACTGCCAAACACGTTGCTGATTTTCAGCAGGAGCTGTTTTTCAAAGCTGTCGTCACTGATTTTGCAACGTTCCATAGCGGAGACATCAACCGCTACACTGAACTCTCTTTCAAAGCCAGCGCTAGATGGTCGGACTGTTACCTTTCGCAACGGCGCCACCTTCTACGTCTTCTAAGAAGCGCGGTCATGAGCTGACGTGACGTCATGATCGGATGTGATGTCATGATGACATCAGTTCCGTGTATTATACGTGACCGGATGTGGTATGCGGATGATACCACTTTAATGGCAGAAAGTGAAGTGGAACTCAAGAGACTTCTGATGCGTGTACAAGAAGAGAGTGAGAAGTTTGAGCTTAAACTGAACATTAAAAAGACGAAGATCATGGCGTCTTGCCCTATCAAGTCCTGGAGCATCAATGGACAAGAAGTGGAAGCTGTGACAGATTTTCTGTTCTTGGGCGCCAAGATTACCTCGGAAGGAGACTGCAGCCATGAAATTAGGAGACGCCTGCTTCTGGGAAAGAGAGCAATGGTTAGCCTTGACCGCCTAGTAAAGAGCAGAGACATTAGTCTGCCAACCAAGATCCGTATAACCCGTGCTATGGTCTTTCCAGTTGTGATGTATGGATGCGAGAGTTGGACTGTGAAAAAGGCTGACCGCCGAAGAATTGACGCGTTTGAATTGTGGTGCTGGCGAAGACTCTTGAGAGTTCCTTGGACTGCCAGAAGATCAAATCAGTCGATATTGTCGACCATAAACCCCGACTGCTCATTGGAGGGTCAAATTCTAAAGTTAAAGCTCAGCTACTTTGGTCATCTGATGAGAAGAGAGGAGTCGCTGGAGAAAGATTTGATGTTGGGAAAGGTTGAGGGTCGCCGGAGAAGGGGTAGGCAGCGAACGCGATGGTTAGATGGCATCCTCGAGGCACTGCAGATGAAGTTATGTGATGTTAAGAAGATAGTGAGAGACCGGAAAGCGTGGCGTGACATGGTCCATAGGGTCACGAAGAGTCGGACACGACTGAACGCCTGAACTGACTGGATGTGATACGTCCCGCCATGACGTCACGTCCGGTCGTGGTCAATGACGTCACAGGGTGATGACGTCACAATATCTCGGAATCTCGTGTAGAAATCTGACACTTCCCGCCTACGGACACTCTTGAGCCTATAAAAGCTTTCGCCTTAAAAATCGTGTGTAGGTGTTTTCTTGGGAACACCAAAAGCGGCTTCTGGTGTGGAATTATATAGTGGTCAATTCTTCGGCCAACATTTGGTGGAGTTTCTGACCTCGCCCTTCACTATCGACAACCATTTGACCTTAAATCGAACAATTACACGTGATAACAGCAGGAGCTACACCAAGAACGAAGAGGGTAACATTCCAGGCAGCCATGCGCACCACCGCGTGGCCGAACAGTCGCACGCAATCACGTCGTCACAGTTCAACTTTCCCCACACTCCGCCAGGGTAGTGAGCGCTCTTGTCGCGCCGTCAAAGCTTATGCTGCAAGAAGCGATGCGCAGTTTATCGAGTCTACATGCTTATCGGCTGCGCTGCGTGGCTTTTTATGAACCGCCAGAGTTCCAGTCTATCGTCCTAGCCCGCTTGGTGCTTACTGCTTAGCAATTGGAACGACGCGGCGGAATAGGAGGGTAGGAGTACAATCATGTGTGCGTTCTGATTGGTTTTTCGTATAGTGTTGTAAGCAGCTTGTAACTCCTCGCCATCGTTGGGAGGAAGACGATGAAGGTGAGCTACGACAACAGCTAAATGCCCCTCCGTGGGCACGAGTAATTCGCCACTGAGGTCATCGACACCATCATCATCATCTAATCCTGGGCTGTTGCGTTGCGATGGATTATCTGAAACAACGAGAGGTCAGAGCTCACACTTGACGAGCCTTTTATCAGCTGTACCGCAGAGTTTTGCTCTATCTTCTGGATTCTCGGATGCGATGTGAGCGCCAATGCGGTCTTTCCGCTTGCAGGTATGCTTCCTCGAGACCGGCCGTGACGTCACTTGTCGAGCGAGGTCGAATATTCCCACTCTTTCGATACAGTTGTTTTATTGCCTCGGTCACTTCCCCATTTTGTCTCGACAGCAACTCGACGCAGGGTTAGCAACAACAACAAAAAAGAAAAGAATGCAATGAAGAAGAGCGATCAGAAGACATTTGTACCAAAAATGGTGCATAAAAGCCACTCACTGGCCCTGTACGAAGGTGGCAACGGGGAACACAAAAGTTCAACGAGAAAATGCTGTACATTGTTATGTGCACAATGCATGTGATAACTTTTTTCCGGCATGGTGAAATAAATGCAAAGAGAAACAATATGAATGACTCACATTTACATCGCGATTATATCAAAACATGCTGATTCAGAGAAAAAAGAAAATCACTTCAGCAAAAGTCTTAAACTCAAGAGCTATTTCATTGTACAATAGAAGAAGCGTTCCTCGGAAGAGGTATTTCATAGCACAATGGACCTCGAATAGTGCAATCTAGTACAGATCCGAGACACTGCGCTATCGCAATTTTGTTCGTATGCAGCGAATGGTCTTACAAACAAGTACCATCACGGAGACCGCAGAATACTGTACGTATGAACGTTTCATATCCGGCCATCAAAATATTTGCTTTATAGCAATATCATAACAAGCTTTTCGAAATATATATTTGCCTGTTGAAACGAAGAGGCGTTCATGTGCTGTGCGATCAGTTCTAAGTTAAGTTAAATTGGTTCACAGGAAGGGAAAGGCGCAGTAACTGTCACACTTGCTCTGTGGACACCCGAACCGCGCCGTAAGGGAAGGGAGGAAGGTGGGAGTGAAAGTGGAAAGAGAGAAAGAGGAACCGTAGTGGAGGGCTACGGAGTAATTTCGACCACCTGGTTCTCGTTAAAGAACCCCAGGTGGTCGAAATTACTTCATAGCCCTCCACTACGGCTCCTCTTTCTCTCTTTCCACTTTCACTGCCACCTTCCTCCCTTCCCTTACGGCGTGGTTGAGGTGTCCACAGGAAACAAGTGAGACAATTACCGTGCCTTTCCCTTCCTATAAATCAGTTTTTTTTTTGTCCACAGAATGTGTCCGCACACCGTGTCCGCACACCGCGTCTCCCCTGATGGGGCTGGGACAGGTAGGTCACCGTCGCTTGCGGCGGCGGCTAGCCTGTCACACAATTTTTATCTGTTGTAGGCCGTTATTGCACCCGCCACCGTTTCAGTGGTGGACGACGGCTGTTGTTGCGGCGCGTGTCTTTCTCTCCCCTCTTCTTTTTCTTTCTTCTCTATTTTCTCTTCCGTCTGCACGAGGCAGCGGAGGTGGCTCAGCTACAGAGCCAGTAGCAGGCCCGTGCATTTTCTTTTCCTTCTTCCTACAGCCAGAACCACAACAACCGCAGACCGTGTCCGCAGAATGTGTCCGCAGAACATGTCCGCAGCAGTTGATCCTTGACGTCTCCACTACGGCAGCCCTTTCTCTCTTTCCGCTTTCACTCCCACCTTTCCTCCCTTCCCTTACGGCGCGGTTCAGGTGTCCAGAGAACGTGTGACAGATACTGCGCCTTCCCTTTCATGTGAACCGGTTATTCTAATTATTTACCTAATTAACTTATTGGCCTAATTATTGTTCGGACACAACATTACGTCTATATCGATTGACACCACTCATTAACCCCTACCACTTCTCAATTACACATATGACGTCACGCAACCGGGAGTAGAAGCGAAAAAGGGCATAGGAAGGATTGGCGCTCAATTTGAAAGTAGCAAAGACTAAAATAGGTAAACAAGAAGTGAATTAAGCAACTAGAGGCAACCAGAAGTAACCAACAGCAGCATCCAGGCTTTCGCATTACTCCAATGCAGGTTCTGCAGTGCTCTTTAATTTATTATTATTATTATTATTATTATTATTATTATTATTATTATTATTATTATTATTATTATTATTATTATTATTATTATTATTATTATTATTATTATTATTATTATTATTATTATTATTGAAATCGCGAATTTTCTGCGAAGTAGGAAGCGAAATAAACCTGAAAATAAACCACTGCATGCGCGCCAACCTGGAAGATACATCGAGGATATTCAGGTGCTCTATTTCTGCTCTTGAAATATACGACAGACGATGCTCACCGCATTTACGCGGCTAGCCACAGCACAATGCGATGTGTTGTAAGCGCGAAACCCGCCTCTGTCAGCCACAGCACACACGCGCATGATGCATTGGCTGAACATAGTGAAAGCGAATTCCGAAGAAAGACCCATGCGTTGTTTCTTCTTCCTCAATTGTCAATGGGATAAAAGCCTGCCGATTCGGACATCCGGGGATATACGCAACAAGAACGAGCACAGTGACAAAGACGGGCTAACGCGTAGTGGGTATGCAATAAATTAGTATATGTGAGTGAGTGGGTGAAAAATAAAGCGTAGTAGGTGTACGATGATAACAGAAAGTAAGCGCTGTTTGGCGGAAACATTTTAGCTAATCATATACTTGACAAAGCAGACTTTATGCATTTAAATAGTGTTTGTTCTCATTTAATCAATATTTTCCTCTAATGAAACTTCAGCAGCTGCTAAGAATCGTTTTGAATGCGTTGGCCTTGAAAGGTATACGGTACGGAGAAAAGGACGATGTTTACATATGTCACGTAATTGTGGCATGCTGTGGGATGGCTGTTACCATGCAGGAGGAGCCACTGGCCACCTGCCGCAGTTGACAAGTGGGAGAATGTAGAGAGTGAGTTCTCCTTCCACCTATAGGGGGCAAGAGAAAGAGGCCAGAAGGTGCCTGCCCTAATAAGATGCCCCCTCCCTCCCCTTGCCTAAAGCCCCGCCGGGGTGGCGCAGTGGTTACGGCGCTCGACTACTGTTCCCAAGGGCGCGGGATCGAATCCCGGCCTCGGCGGCCGCTTTTCGGTGGAGGCGGAAAGCAAGGCCCCCGTGTGCTGTGCGATGTCAGTGCACGTTAAAGAATCCCAGGTGGTCGAAATTTCCGGAGTCTTCCACTACGGCGTCTCTCATAGCCTGAGTCGCTTTGGAACGTTAAACCCCACAAACCAACTAAACTTGCCTAAAAAAAAAAAAAAAAAAAAAAAAAAGAAAGAAAAAAAAAGAGGAATGATAAAATTAAACGGACTCGGCAAAACCAGAAGGGTCTAAGAAAAATAAGCAACGAGCGCGGCAAGGTTACTCCGTATGTGGCAAAGCATATATGACGAACATGAGAAAAGTGCAAGAGAAAGAAAAGCAAGAGGACGCTTTCATAGCTTGATAGTTAGGGACTTAGTTTAGGTTTATTGTCCTTGTCGCCTGTTCAGACATCTTAATGAATAATGTTAGCATATTTCTACGCTAACGTTAAATGCATTTTTAGTTCGTCTTTTAAAGTGATTATGTTATCCGTTTACAAATCTGTATTGTAAACGCGAAAGATAGCACTGCGAAAGGTACGTATACATTGTGCGGTCTGCGCAGGAGGGGGACGGTCCGTCCAGCTCTAAAACTCTAGCCTTACATGAATGTTTTCCACTACCACCAACACCGCCGCTACCTTTTGTTACCGACGTTTGACACTTTCGACGCGGTGGACCATGAGCCAGGCCTTTCTGGACAAGTCACACACGAATATCGGGGCTGAATCAAAGCGCGTCGATCATCTCATCTGTCAGGGCCTGCCGGACTTCACTTCCAAAGATAGCCACTATACGACGTCCTTTGGTGCTAGCTGACGACTGGGCACCTGGCGGGTCAGCGAGCTGGTGCCGTGTATGCAGCGGTGTCCGGTCGACAATCAAAAACGTTACTTGGGCGGCGCCGCAGCGTTGACGTGCACAATTGCGACGACCGTATGACGCGATCCCGCCAGCTATTCCTGCAGCTTTTCGGGAAGGCCGGTGCCAAAGTTCTCGCCGATCGCAACGAGTAGATTCCCTAAGCGCCTGTACGAAGTCAGGACGATCGCTTTGAGGTATTGATGTTCTGGCTCCTTGCACGTCAGCGTTTGACGCTTCTTTTCAATAAAAGTCTCTGGTGTGGTGGGCTTCCTGTGCTAGGAAGGCTCGAAATTGTATCGAGTATGTACTACGCACCTTTAACAATGGTGGGCAATAAATAAAAGCTGCACCTAGTCGACTGTGTTTCCAAAAAAAGAAAAAAAAAGCTGGTACGATAAGAAATATTTTTGGAAAGGAACAACTGTCATTCAGTAGCTAAAGTAAAAAGAAAAAAAAATGTGCAAAAGGTTGAACCCTTCACCGCCTATGATCATTCTGGTGTTTGCGAATGCAAGCGAAGCAAAGATACGCTGTTTGCTTCCGTCTCTTCTTTCCAGCACGCTTCTTTGGCCGAGATGCAACGATTTCGCCGTGGCACCAATTTCTACCGTGGTTGCACCGCTCTTTCCACTTTCATTCACACCTTCCTTCCTTTACGGGGCGGTTCAGGTGTCTACAGAAAAAGTGTGACAGATACTGCGCCTTTCCTTTCCTATGAACCAATTAAAAAAAAAACGGAGTAATAATAATAATAATAATAATAATTGGTTCACAGGAAGGGTTCACACTTGCTTCTGTGGACACCTGAACCGCGCCGTAAGGGAAAGGAGGAACGTGGGAGTGAAAGTGGATGGAAAGAAAGATGATCCGTAGTGTATGGCTACGGAGTAATTTCGACCACCTGGGGATTTTTAACGTGCGCTGACATCGCACAGTACACGGACGCCGCTTTGTTTCGCCTCCATCGAAACGCATCTGCCGGCGGTCGGGATTGTACCCGGGAACTCCGGCACAGTAGTCGGGCGTCTTACCTCTGTACCATCGCAGCGGGGCAAAATATGGAGAGGCAACCCTGGGTTGTGCGATGTCATCTTGAACAATCTTGAAGGTGAAATACTTATACTGCGCCTTTACTTTCTTATAAAACTTAAACCAACGTACAATATACAGCCCCGCCGGGGTGACGCAGTAGTAAGACGCCCGACTACTGTGCCGGAGTACCCGGGCTCGAACCCGACCTCGGCGGCTGGGTTTCGATGGAGGCGAAGCGAAGAGGCGTCCGTGTGCTGTGCGATGTCAGCACACGTTAAAGATCCCCAGGTGGTCGAAATTACCCCGTAGCCCTCCACTACGGCTCCTCTTTCTCTCTTTCCACTTTAACTCCCACCTTCCTCCCTTCCCTTACGGCGTGGTTGAGGTGTCCACAGAAAACAAGTGAGACAGTTACCGCGCCTTTCCCTTCCTATAAATCAATCAATCAACAATATACACGTGCTGTTTGTGTTCTGTCGTGCAGGGATGGGACAGCGAAATCGCATCGTGCTAGGCACGTCCCGTTCCATGCAAGCGGAGATCGCGGACGCGGAATGCAGCCCGAGTGCAGAAAACAAAAATAACAGAAGAAAAAAAGCAAGGAAACGATAGAGGGCGGCAGAAACAAAAGCGCAACGCACTGCCATTGCACGTTCGGTATGTGTCGCCGTGCGGGAGGAATCTATGCGAAAGCGCTATCGCGGGAGAGAGGCGAACCAGGCGTCGCGTATCACGTGTGGAGTCTGTGCGCTGTCGGCTGC
This sequence comes from Amblyomma maculatum, assembly GCF_055883805.1. Classification (NCBI taxonomy): domain Eukaryota; kingdom Metazoa; phylum Arthropoda; class Arachnida; order Ixodida; family Ixodidae; genus Amblyomma; species Amblyomma maculatum. The sequence continues at coordinate 341,815,374 of NC_139344.1, forward strand.
GTTCTCGCGGTCCAACGCTGTCGTTGCCGTCGCCCGAACCGCTGTCTCACGGTGTCGCGATTGCCTTTGTGCGCGCTGTGCTAGGGGACTCTGGCGCCGCCGGTGTCGACGGCCGGTCGCACGGTCGTCCGTCGCGTCATCGCCACGCCGACGAGCTTGGCAGTGGCGCGACGAATACCGCGTGCCACCTCGCGTTGCCGCCGTCATCCGAAGCCCTCAACTTCCGTTGCCTGTTGTTGGCTTTTGCCGCAGTCGGCTTCTGTGATATGCCGTGTGCTGAAAGCTGTAATACGTGCAAAGCGCCGGCGGTTCCCAGCAGTTCCACATGGGCGTGATTCGTGAGATGCGCAGACAAAAGAGTCCGAGAAACAGAAGACAGTGGGAAGGCGCCGTTGCCATGGTGATGGTGCGCATTCATGCAGGGCGCCGCGGAGCACACGGATGTGCGAAGGAAAGCCGCGTTCCCAAAGTCGGGTGACATATGACGGCATACGTGGGAATCATGCGATCGACCGAGCGCAGCGGCTTACGCCGTTCTTCACGCAACTTGCACACTTTTGTTCTGGGCCATAAGGCTGCCAGGTGGTATTTGGGAATAAATAAATAAATATGTTGGAAATATTTTTGCTACTACTAAGAGATGGAAGCAGAGGAGAAGAAGCGAGGGAAAGAAGACTATACGCAAGGACTCAAACTGGCAGCAATAAAAGGATGACAAGGAGGAGGAAAAGAAAATATAGAGGCAAGTAGCGGGACGATTCTTGTTTAAAAAACATTGTGAGAGGGACAGAGCAAAAGCTGTGTGTTGAATAGGTTTTGGAAAAGAAAGGGATTTACACTTGAGTGGACGCCACGGAATTGTGGACACCTACACCTGACCAGGTCCAAATTATGTTTTCGTATTTTTCTTGTATATTGTACTTTGGTTTATAAGAAAGGCAAGGCGCACTATCTGTCAGACTTGAGGGAAGGAAGATATATAGGAAGCGCAGAGAAAGAGGTCCCACAGTGGAAGGCTCGGAGTAATTTCCCCCCCCCCCCCCTCTGGGTCTTTAACGTGCGCGGACATCGCACAACCCAGGCTGCCTCTCCGTTAATATTTGGTTCACATGAAGGGAAAGGCGCAGTATATGTCACACCTTTTTCTGTGGACACCTGAACCGCGCTGTAAGGGAAGGGAGGAAGGTGGGAGAGAGAGCGGAGAGAGAGAGAGAAAGGGATGCCGTAGCGGAGGGCTCCGGAGTAAATTCGACTACCTGGGGATCTTTAACACTTCTTTCTCTCCTTCATGTTTTTCCTTCTCTATTTTCTCTTCTGTCCGCACGGGCACCGCCGGGGTGGTGCAATGGTAAGACGCCCGACTAGCGACTACTGTGCCGGAGTGCCCGGGTTCGAACCCGACCTCGGCGGCTGCGTTTCGATGGAGGCGAAACGAAGAGGCGTCCGTGTGCTGTGCGATGTCAGCGCACGTTAAAGATCCTCAGGTGGTCCAAATTACTCCGTAGCCCTCCACTACGGCTCCCTCCCTCCCTCCCCCCTCTCTCTCTATCCCAACTCTCTCTCTCTCTCCCACCTTCCTCCCTTCCCTTACGGCGCGGTTGAGGTGTCCACAGAAAACGAGTGAGACAGTTACCGCGCCTTTCCCTTCCTATAAATCAATCAGGCAGCGGAGGTGGCTCAGCTACAGAGTCAGTAGCAGGCCTGTGCATATTCTTTTCCTTCTTCCTACAGCCACAACAACAACAACAACTGACATCGCACAGCACTAAAGCCCCTCTATTATTGAGGGGCTTTACACAGCACACGGACGCCTCTTCGTTTCTTCTCCGTCGAAACGCAGCCGCCAGCGGTCAGGATCGAACCCGGATACTTCGGCACAGTAGTGGGGCGTCTTACCACTGCACCCCGTGGCGAGGCGTTTTAAGTTAGGTTTTGGGGGAAAGATGGCGCAGTATACATTTGGGTAACACAACGAAATCGTGGACACTCACAAATAATTAGGTCGAGGTCACTTGAAGGCCAAATTTAGTGTCACACGAAGCCATATACCTAGCGTAGTGAAGCTTTGGCTTCCATTGTAAATTCGTTTTTAAGAAGGCGCAATACCTGTCAAGGCCACTTGAAGGTGAAAGCCTCCGTGACGCTGACGGCTCGAAAAGCTGGCGTAGTGAAGCTTTCGCTTCAAAAACAACCGAGTTGCCCCGGTGTGGCGTTCATTGACGGCTAGCAGCCACTCGTAGAGCCCCGAAGGCTGCCTCATCACACGCGCGCTACATCTGGAACTGACGCACATTTGTCTTCAATTAAAGGGTAAATATAGTATATAATGGTTTGTTTTGATGTACGGTGTTTAACGTCCCAAAGCGACTCAGGCTATGAAAGAAGCTGTAGTGGAGGACTCATGAAATTTCGGCCACCTGGGATTGCTTAACGTGCACTGGCATCGCACAGTCCCCGGCCGCCTTGCTTCTTGCTCATCAAAAAGCGGTCGCCGCGGCCGGGATTCGATCCCGCATCCTAGGGTACAGCGGTCGAGCACCCTAATTAATGTGCCACCGCGCGTGACTATAACCCAATATCATTACAGTCACCGAGTGGTGGTAATTAAAATCTCAAGCGTACTCTCCCTCATTCACCTTTTGTTTCAGAGTGACCAGTCGAAGGAATGGCAATAATCAGCAGCTTGATGGCGCAAAAACACTGTCCCGAGGTCTCAAAAAACACGGATCGACTTTCTTTTTTTTTTTTTAGGGGATTTGGCACATTGAAATAAATACGGTTTGGTTTGGTTTGTGGGGTTTAACTTCCTAAAGCGACTCAGGCTATGAGAGACGTCGTAATGGAGGACTCCGGAAATTTGGGACCACCTGGGGTTCTTCAACGTGCACTGACATCGCACAGCACATCAATCAATTATAATACTTACATTCTAGGTAATGGTAAGAAAATTAAATTCGAATATCACTCGGGACGATCAGGTCCCCCCGCTTCATGCCCGCCCGTACAGCCAGAAAAGCAGGTAAATTGATAAATTATTAATTTATCGACGCACGTTCTGCGTATGTATGATGCATTGGGCAAAATAATATCTCTTAGGGATTGCAGTCACCTAAAACTGTTCTCGTGGCGCTGTCAGTTGAATGCCTGCTAGTCATCTTCGCCCACCTTCCTTGAAAGCCTTGGCCGTTATCTCGGGCTTTATGGCCGGAAATGGCTGGCGTAAGCGTCGGCCGGCGGCGATTTGGGCACGACGATCCCACCCGTTCTAGCGCGTGACGAGTTCAAGGACGGTCGTGTTTAAAACGCCCGAGCGCGCTGGCGTTTTGCAGACAAACACACGACGTCGGAGCTACTGAAATATATCCTCGGTACTCGCAGTTTTTTCAACACCCCCTTACGTTTATTTAGAGGCTGCAGCCTGCGTCCCAAGTTAGTTGTAAACATTGCACCACGAGAGAATCTGTGCGCGTTAGTGGTTTGCGTCAAAGGGTACGTATGATTTTAAGGGTTCGCTTGGTGACCTCTGTGCCCTCAATGTCTTAGCGTACAATTGGTCATCCCAATGTTTCAGGTTCGCTTACGATTGCATTTCGACACAAGTAGAGTGCGAAATAATTACATATGGTGAATTTTAAGCCCGTTCTGGCCGCTTAATTCCGTTTCCCGTGTGTTGCATTTGAATAAAAGGGCTGTTAAGCGTAATAGCTACCAGTGAAGTTCGTAGCGTCTTTACGTCGCTGATCGCTCCGATCGAAACAGAACGTGTTGGTCTTATTCCAATGCGCGAATAACAGTGAGAAAGAGAGAGAGAACAATTTGTATGAGTATATAAGTTCCTGTTCCGTACAATCCCGGCTTTCGCTCGGCAGTCTTTTCACTGCACGTATAAAGTCCTGGCACAGATTTCACCGGCGACTCTCAGCGCGAAGTGCGTTGAAATCTGTCCATACAGCGTTAGGAAACTCATCTGGTATTCGAAAGGCTCACAGTAAGCTTGACAAAACCGGCAAACAGACAGAGTGACAGCTTTGAAAATGTACACTACTGTTTTTCAGCAAAACTTTTCTTGCCTGTGTGCATGGGGCGGAGGAAGGAAGTTATAGGAGTAGTAATAGCAAGAAGTAAAAATACGCAGCAGTTTTATTTTGACTTTAGAAAATTTGCCAGCCTAAACCTCCGTCTCATATGCAGTGAAACTGTGCATTGAGCTTTGCACTGCGATAACTTTTATCTAGTAGTAGTAGTAGTAGTAGTAGTAGTAGTAGTAGTAGTAGTAGTAGTAGTAGTAGTAGTAGTAATAGTTTGGTTTTGGTTTTGTGGGGGTTTAAAAACGTCCCGAAGCGACTCAGGCTATGAGAGACGCCGTAGTGGAGGACTCCGGAAATTTCGACCACCTGGGGTTCTTTGTCGTGCACTGACATCGCCACAGCACACGGGCGCCTTTCTTTTCGCCTCCATTGAAAAGCGGCCGCCGAGGCCGGGATTCGATCCCGCGTCCTTGGGAGTCGTCGAGCGCCGTAACCCCCACTGCGCCACCCCGGCAGGGTGGTGGTGGTGATGGTGGTAGTAGAGTAGTAGTAGTAGTAGTAGTAGTAGTAGTAGTAGTAGTAGTAGTAGTAGTAGTAGTAGTAGTAGTCAGTAGTAGGGGTAGTGGTGATGGTGGTGGTGTTGGTGGTGTGGTAGCAGTAGTAGTAGTAGTAGTAGCTTTAGTAGTTGTAATTGTATTATTATACTATTACTGCTATAGTAGTATTGGTATCAATACTGGTGGGTCGGTAGTGTTTTAGCGGCACAGTGGTAGATTGGGCCCTATAGTGCGTTAAAAAAGAAATGATACATTAGTGTGTTCGAGTTAAGTAATGTTAGGATCAGAAGTACAAAAAGTAGTTGGGGTTTAACTCTGGTTAACCCTATGTTCAATTGCTATAGCAAACGGCGGAAGTTTCTTTTGCCTGCTACATTGTTCCCCTATCACGCCCTATCAGTGTAAGGTGCTACATTATTGGGGACACTTAAGCTCATCCTTTAAGAGTATGACGCGAGAGTGTAAGCTACCAGCCCACATATAAATGAGAAGGGTTCAATGCTGCTGAACCGAATATGGAGCGAAAGCATTAGCTGCCGGTGATCGAGCGCCTTGCTTCTTCTTCTTCTTCTTCTTCTTCTTCTTCTTCTTCTTCTTATTCCGCTTCTTCTTCTTCTTCTTCTTCTTCTTCTTCTTCTTCTTCTTCTTCTTCTTCTTCTTCTTCTTCTTCTTCTTCTTCTTCTTCTCCTTCTTCTTCTTCTTCTTCTTCTTCTTCTTCTTCTTCTTCTTCTTCTTCTTCTTCTTCTTCTTCTTCTTCTTCTTCTTCTTCTTCTTCTTCTTCCTCTTCTGCTTCTTCTTCTTCTTCTTATTCCTCTTCTGCTTCTCCTTCTTCTTCTTCTTCTTCTTCTTCTTATTCTTCTTCTTCTTCTTCTTCTTCTTCTTCTTCTTCTTCTTCTTCTTCTTCTTCTTCTTCTTCTTCTTCTTCTTCTTCTTCTTCTTCTTCTTCTTCTTCTTCTTCTTCTTCTTCTTCTTCTTCTTCTTCTTCTTCTTATTCCTCTTCTGCTTCTTATTCCTCTTCTGCTTCTTCTCCTTCTTCTTCTTCTGCTTCTTCTTCTTCTTGTTCCCCTTCTGCTTCTTCTTCTTCTTCTTCTTCTTATTCCTCTTCTGCTTCTCCTTCTTCTTCTTCTTCTTATTCCTCTTCTGCTTCTCCTTCTTCTTCTTCTTCTTATTCCTCTTCTGCTTCTTCTTCTTCTTCTTCTTCTTCTTCTTCTTCTTCTTCTTCTTCTTCTTCTTCTTCTTCTTCTTCTTCTTCTTCTTCTTATTCCTCTTCTGCTTCTTCTTCTTCTTCTTATTCCTCTTCTGCTTCTTCTTCTTATTCCTCTTCTGCTTCTTCTTCTTCGCGGCTGTTCAAGGTCAAACGTGGCCCTTCCCGGGACGACGCGACGGGCCGAAACCTGGCGCAGTATCGCAATAATAACAAAACTAGTCGGGTAAACGGGAATTATATGGGGCATTTTGTATGGAGGGTGGCCCACGGTGTGGGGAGCTTAGGAGGATAACACCGCTCTGGCAGCAAAGCCTCGACCATATATAGGCAGGAACACGCAAGTATACGTGACCGTGGGCTTATCGGGCGCGCCGCGTACCGATCCCACAGTTACTATGTGACCAAAGGTGCGCAGGTGTGTAAGATTTATTACGGAGCTCATTGGCATTATACAAATAACTGATATATGAGCGATTTCTCAACCATATTTGGAATCAGTCATACTTAAGACATAGCTGGATTCAGCTTACCGGGGCCGCATCAATGCAGCTATTCTTTATTTTCCCCCTCGTTCAAATTGTGTATTCCCTCGCTAACCATGTATATCGAAGAATAGTTGTGGCTAACAATGAATCGGTAATATAGAAGACAGCTGGATTCAGCATACCAGGGCCGCTATATGGCAGCGATTGTTTATTTTCCCTTGTGCTCAGTTTGTATCTTCCCTCACTAATCATGTATATCGAAGAATAGTTGTTGTTAACAATACCTAAGGACAGTCAACAAATGATAGCCAGAAATAGATAGGTAGAAGAACCACTTCGAAGGCTCATTGTTGTTGTGACGCGGAGCTGCAGAGACAAAGGGTAACCGAGTCCAAGATTAGGCTCCAGCAATCTGCTTTGTGTGCATGATCTCATGGCCTGGAAAATGCGTCCAAGGTAAGCTGGGACTCACGCCCAATCATAACTTCGACTCTAGTCGAAGATTAGCCCTAAGCATTGGGGCTCAAGGCAGAAACACACGGGGCTATAAATAGGAAGCCGATGTTACAAGGTACGTGAGTTAGAAGGTTAGGCTGTCACTTTGATTAATAAACCATCATGTCTCTCCATTCTTTTTCACGCTAACGACGAGAAGCACATGTGCGCGTCGAACAGCTGTGCTCAAGTGGGAAGAAAAAGCTTGTACGCAGCAAGGAAACTTCGTGACGACGGAAAAAGCATGCTTGGTTTTGTGAGAGCGTGCGATGAAACTGTCAACGACCTTCTTGTGGAAAGGAGACTCTGTATGGTTGGCACAGGAGTGCGGGGAACAGTAAAAGAAAAAAAAAAAAGAAATGTGGGACGTTTTAGAGCACATAAAAAAAATTAAGGACGTGGCCCTTAAGAGAGGTGGCAAAAAATAAAGGGACGGTGGTCTTATCCGTACAAGGCCTTGATGACCCGACTGCGGGAATACATGCGTGCTGTTCAATGTCTTGATCTCGTTCATTTCCATAGAACAATATGAAAAGGGTTTCCAAGAAAAAAAAACTGTAATGCACTTGTTTTGATACGTCACTTGTGAGCACCCAGCGATGATGTGTCCGCTTACAGTTGAGTTGAGTTGAGTTGAGTTGAGTTGAGTTGAGTTGAGTTGAGTTGAGTTGTATGCTACAGGTGGGATTAGCCTTGCTTATTCTGCCGGCAATTGCTCCACCGTAGCGTCACTTATGAGTTAAAAAAATCTTAATATCTGTGAAATCTGCACCACCGTGCGCACAGTCACTTATAACAGTACATATTCCACTCCAGCAGTCACCATCTATGCACACATTCACTCACAGTATAACATAGTCCACACCAGAAGTCACCATCTATGAACAAACATTCACTCACAGTAGAACATAGTCCATTCCAGCTGTCACCATCTAGTCAAAACCAGTGTCCTGCTATTGTAAAAGAAGGCGTGAAGCCTTCCTTCTTCATGTCTGGTTTTCACTCGGGTAGACAATGTCCTGAAGTTCACCATGAGAGGTTTCTGTCTTCTTGAAGGAAGCGAGCATCACCCACCTTTCCGCTTTGTACTCTGGACAGCATATAATATAATGCTCTATATCCCCCCAAACACCACATATAGAACATAGCGGAGACGATGCCATGCCCGTCTTATGAATTCAGGCAGGAGTACAATCATAGTCTATTCTCGGCGTGTCAGAGCAAAAATTAGTTTTTAATTTAATTTGATATCCAATTGCCTTATGTGATCCAGGTGAGGTCGATGTGGCGGATGCAAGCAACAACGACGTTATAGTTAGTACAGGCATATTTAAAACCATTTTATGCCACGACAATAAGTCAACCAGACAGGTACACAAACAGTTTACGGACGATCGATGGCTCGATCCGATGGTAACGAGTGGGCATGATTGCTGGGAGTTAATTTTGTCAAATGGTCGGCGGTGTTGATCTAGATGTTCCTTTAGTTCGGTGATCCTTCGACACGTTACAGGAACGGAGTAAACAACTTCTTCGGACATTATGTACTCTTTACTTCACGGGACAAAACAAATGCACTAGGCCAAAGGGGCGCTAACGTTGCTCATCCTATCTCAACGCCCCGGTTCTCATGCTCAAGCTTCGTCAGAGCGAGCTTTCTCGGCAGGTGTTCACCGTGTCTCTTCTTAGTGCACAATTACATTGAATGAATCCCCTACTTTATTCCCTTTTCAGGCCAAAAAGGGGCGTTTGAATACACTTCTCCCAAAATCCTGAGGACCAATTCTGTAGCAAATAAGAAATGCTCATACTGGAGCCACTCAGAACGATTTATGAAACAGTTGAATGACCAATGGTATACGTCGGCATCTACGATGCCGTTCACTCACAAGCACCGCATGCATTCGCAGAGATGAAGGAAACGAAATATATGCAACCTTTGTCTCCTTTTCTTTATATAGGGCGGGGACATTGGCACCTTGCCTTCCCCCCTCCTTCCAACCTGTCGTGGGAACCCTGTAAATATATGGCGGCATACGGCTTTTCGTT